>NW_026781307.1:1008275-1048275 GCF_030144855.1 Hypanus sabinus
CGCCCCTCTGCGGGGGACGGGGTGTTGGGGGGGAGAGAGAGAGATGAGAAAGGGAGAGAGAGAGAGAGAGAGAGAGAGAGAGAGGGAGAGAGAGTGAGAGAGAGAGAGAGAGAGAGAGTGAGAGAGAGAGAGAGGGAGAGAGAGTGAGAGAGAGAGAGAGAGAAGAGAGAGAGAGAGAAGAGTTAGAGAGAGAGAGAGAGAGAGAGAGAGAGAGAGAGAGAGAGAGAGAGAGAGAGAGAGAGGGAGAGAGAGAGAGAGAGCGAGAGAGAGAGAGAGAGAGAGAGAGAGAGAGAGAGAGAGAGAGAGCAAATGCTGGATGATTACACTTTACTCTTAACGGGCCGGAACTGCTGATGTTACTTATGATTGAATTGTATTGATATTATAATTTACATTTTTCACATACATGACGAGTTCAAAAATCTTTAGGTTACGTCTCTGACTGGGTGTGCAGAGTGCAATTTATGGTAATTTGTAATCAATAGTTTGTACAAAAGGAGAGTGATAAAAGGCATAGAAATACAGTTGTATCAGCGTAAATTAATCAGTGTGAGTGTCTGGTGGAAGAAGCTGTCACGCAGCCTGTTGGTCCCGCGGAAACGTTTTCCGGCCGGTATCAGCTGGAACACTAACACTTTGTGGTTGGTGCGCCGCGGATAACCACTGATCCTTCGCTCCCTTTTTACGCATCTGTCGCTGTAAGTGAGATTGTTTGGGGTGCAGGCAGTCAGCTTCAAACAACAGGGCTGTTTGGGAGCCTGTGCAGATCTGTGGCAGATGTAATAGAGCACAAGGACTTGTTTGGACAGGTTCGTTACGAGGTAGAAAGGCGTAGTCTGTTTTCAGCAGAGGGAGAGGAACCATCAATCACGGATGCAGAGGGAGGTGGGAGTCCTCACACATGGGAATCATGGTGGTTTGACGTGCACTGTGGTCAGGAAGGGAAATGCAATGTTGTCATTCATTTCGGGTGGACTAGAATTCAAAGGCAAAGATGTAACTCTGACGATATATGACAGCACTTGGCGTCTTTTGACCAGATTTGGTTTATTCTCTTGCGAATAAGAAGAAATGTCAGAGCATTTCTGACGTTCAAAATGTTCTGAAACAGTTGGAGAGAATGAGCGGTGATCTGAGTATTTCACATAGGTTCCTCAGGGGATACAGGAAAACTGGGCAAAAGAGAGTAGTGGGTCATCCAAGGTGGAAAGACAGAAAGAGTCTCGATGGAATAATGGCCGACCATTTCCCCTATGTCTAATGTTCTACGCAGCATTCCTTATGGAGTCATGGGAGATTATGGCACGGAAACAAGAATATGGTCCACAGCATCCGTGACGGAACACTTGAATTGTCCACTGCCATCGACCTTCTCCGAGGCCGTGGCCTCCATACATGCACCCATCCAATCTCGTCGTAAGCTGCTGAACTCGGGCTCCCATGCACTACGTGTGCCCCGATTCCATTTAATCTATCTAGACCAAGTGTAATGTGTACACCTCCACCATATCTCCTCTCAGTCTTGTAGATTCCGAAGAACACTGTCCTAACCTGTTCAGAATGTCAACATGACTCAAATCCTCCAATCCCGGGAACTTTCTTGTCATCCGATTCCGGGATATGGCTCAAACGAGGAGACAAAAATCGCGTGAGGTATCACAGTCAGCAATCACCCCCGCACTGGCAACAGAGTCAGTCAACCGAAATGAGCAGAGGAATGTGAATGATAGACGAGTTTATTTCAGCTGGAGTAGGCAAATGCTTAATTTGCCTACTCTTATGTAAAGATCCACCAAATCTTTCAATCTTCTACGTTCGAAAGAACAACGTGAACACTTTCCGCACCCCCCTTACCCTTATCCAGAGCTTCACCGATGAAACTGCAGATAGTACTCCAAAATAGGCCTCAACACAGTATTATACATCTTAAACGTAACGTCCCACCTGCTGCACCAAGCGCGTACTTTGATTTATCACGGCCAACTTGCCAAAAGCTTTGTTTACGTCTTCTCTTCCTTTACCGCCGCTTCCAATGAATTCAGGACCCGTGTTCCCAGATCTCTTTGTTTATCCGCGCATAGAAGCATTGATGTCATCGCTGTCCTCCCACATGCCAAGTACCTGTTTTGCCATAAACCAGCCTGTCCCACCTTTTGCCATAAACCAGCATGTCCCAATCCACTCTGGGCAGATGCAATCTGATACCATCAATACTCAGTGAAATCAATTGATGTTTATTGTCATTTCATTACAGTGGCATTCAAAAGTTGGTCCACCTCTTATCAAAATTTCTGCTGCTGTGAATAGCTAAGCGAGTAAAAGGTGACCTGATTTCCAAAAGGCATGAAGTTAAAGATGACACATTTCTTTAATATTTTAAGCAAGATTACTTTTTTATTTCCATATTTTACAGTTTCAAAATAACAAAAAATGGAAAAGGGCCCGAAGCAACTGTTTGGGCGCCCTGCACGGTCAGTACTTAATAACACCCCCTTTGGCAGCTATCATAGCTTGTAAACACTTTCTGTAGCCAGTACAAAGGCTTTCAATTCTTGTTTGGGGGATTTTGGCCCATTCTTGGCGAGATTCTTGTGCCTTCTTGCATGCACTGCTCTTTTGAGGTCTATCCACAGATTTCCAATAATGTTTAAGTCTGTGACTGTGACTGTGACTGTGAGGGCCATGGAAAAACCATCAGCTTGCGCCGCTTGAGGTCGTCCATTGTGGATTTTGAGGTGAGTTTAGGATCATTATCTGTTGTAGAAGCCATCCGCAGCTTCTTAACAAACTATGTGATGTTTGCGTCCAGAATTTGCTGGTATTTAATTGAATTCATTCTTCCCTCTGCCAGTGAAATGTTCCCCATGCCACCGACTGCAACACAAACCCAAAGCGTGATCGATCAACTCCTGTGCTTAACAGTTGGAGATGTGTTCTTTTCATGAAATTATGCACCTTTATTTTCTCCAAACATTCCTTTGCTCATTACGGCAAAAAAAGTTCTATCTGAAATTCATCAGTCCACAGGGCTTGTTTCCAAAACGCATCGGGCTTGTTTAGATGTTCCTTTGCAAACCACTGACGCTGAATTTTGTGGTGAGGATGCAGGAAAGGTTTTCTTCTGATGACTCTTCCATGAACGTCATATTTGCGCAAGTGTCGCTGCACAGTAGAACAGTGCACCAACACTCCAGAGTCTGCTAAATCTTCCTGAAGGTCTTTTGCTGTCAAACGGGGTTTTGATTTGCCTTTTGAGCAATCGTACGAGCAGTTCTCTCAGAAAGTTTTCTTGGCTTCCAGACCTCATATTGACCTCCACCGTTCCTGTTAACTGTCATTTCTTAATTACATAACGAACTGAGGAAACGGCTAACTGAAAACGCTTTGCTATCTTCTTATAGACTTCTGCTGCTTTGTGGGCGTCATTTATTTTAATTTTCAGAGTGCTAGCCAGCTGCCTAGAGGAGGCCATGGCTGCTGATTGTTGGGACAAGGTTTGAGGTGTCAGGGTATTTATAAAGCTTTGAAATTTGCATCACCTGGCCTTTCCTAACCACGATAGTGAGCAAGCCATAGCCCTAACAATCTAATTAAGGTCTAAGATCTTGGTAAAAGTTACCTGAGATCTCAAAGCTCTTGGGTCGCCCAATCTTTTGCATGGTGCTCCTTTTTCTTTTTACTCTAAAATTGAACAAAACATATTTAATACATTAATCGTGCTTAAAATGTTGAAAATGATGTTTCATCTTTAATCTTATGACTTTTGGAGATCAGTTCATCTACTCACTGAACTATTCACAGCAACAGAAATTTTGACCAGGGGTGCCCAACCTTTTGCATTCCTCTGTATGTAGATGTATACCTTCAAACGAGACAACGTTTCTCCGACCAAGGGTGTAAAGTTGGTTTAGTGCAAAGAACACAGGAAAGTAAGGATACAAGTTACATATGGATTGCGGATAAATAAGCAAATTAAACTGTATAAATTGAATTGTGTCGGGTAAACAATAGATTGATCGGTGTACACTTGAACATTGAGGCGGTAGTGAGTGCAGAAGCCAAATAACCTGAAGGAGTGAAATGTTTCTCCATCCTGAACATCCTTGATTTTATGCATCGAGGCCTCCTGCCTAATGGTAGGACATCAAAGAGGATGCCTGTCGGAAGTCTGGGATCTTTGCTAATACTAAGGGCCGGATGACGCAGCACTCCTGATAAACCTCCCTGATGGATGGTCGGGAGACCCCCGTGATCCCGTCAATTGCTCTCGCAGTTCTTTGTAGGGACCTCCGGTCCGATGGTCGGCAGTTCCCAGACCAGATGTCGATGCAGCTTGTCAGAACCATGTCAATGTTTCCGCTGCAAAATCCAGTTACGAAGGGTGGGGTCTCCTTGCTGGACTCAATCTCCTTAGCAAATCGAGGCGCTGTTGTGTCTTCTTGTTCAGGGAGATGATATTGAGGGACCAGGTTATGGTAATCTCCCATCACCCTGCTTCACTTCACTCTCTCTACGGGAAGCCATATATTTCCCAAGGAGGGTGATTCATAGCCACCTTCCTGAAGTCGACGATAAAGTACCTCCTTGATCTTCCCAACATTCGGACTCTGATTGTTCCTCTCACACCGATCCACCAGCCGCCGCCCCCCCCCCCCACCATTTCCTCTCTGTACTCCGGATATCACCGTCGTGGATAAGGCCAACCACTGCCTCTATCTTGATGACGCAGTTTGAGCAGAGTCCTACGAAACAGTCGGGCGTCAGCAGCGGAACGAGCATACAGTCTTGGGGAGAGCCAGTGTTCAGTATAATCGGTCGAGAGACTTTGCTGCACACACGGACAGCCTGTGGCCTTTCCTTTAAGAAGCCCAGGATACAGTTACAGAGAAAGGTCTTGAGACCCACTATGGACAGTTTCCCCAGCGGTTTCTGGGATAGAATTGCTTTCAACGCCGAACTGCAGTCTGTGAACAGCAGCCTGGCATGCAGCCAGCAGGTGGCGCAGTGGCACCGGCGCCGGTCTTCGGAAGCGAAGGCTCCCAGGTTCCAGCCCAGTCGCTCCTTCGGGGCACGCTTTCCATCCGTGCAGAGCTAGCCACTCGACCTCGTAAAAAAACGCAAAGGGTCGGGTCAGGAATGTCCATACTGTGACCAGGTTAATCCGAAAGGAGACCAACCCTGACACGACGCGCCAGACACGAATGGCTGACTGTCTGCCGTGAGAAGCAATGAAATTAAGCCTGGCATACGAGTTCCCATTTTCCAGGTGGGGCAGGAGGGAGTGGAGGGCAGAGTGTGCTGCATCGTCCGTGGATCATTCGAGCTGGACGCCAACGGCAAACGGTCCAGTGCAGTCGGGAGTAATGTTTTAATGCGCTCCATCATAATGATTGATTCCACCGGACGATAGTCATTTAGACAGGTTACTGGTGATCTTCCTTGGCACTGGAGAAAACATCACTTGGCACCTGAAAACATCAGTCTCGGGCGCAGGTAGTCCAGTCGATTTTCAGATGGGCGGATATTTTTTCCCAGTGTGATCAATAGGAGAGGTGACTGAATGGCTCAGATCAGAGTCCCTCTCTCATTTCAGCGCGCCTCTGCCGCTTTTGATCTCTTTTGCACCTCTTTTCTCGGCATTACCCGCGGTTCTCTGTAACAGGAAATGGCGTACGCAGTATGCCCAATCGGCGGAGCTTTTCTGCAGTCCAGAAATGAGGTGAAATTGATGTGCACAGAAGATTTAATAGCTTTTGCCGAAAATAGCAAATACATACAGGACATTGATCTAGTATTACACGCGGTGATGGAGCGGTTGCAGCGTCTGAATGTACAGCCATCTTCAATCAAGCTTCCGAACCAGAGCGAACATTTTGCAAATTTACCTTGAAACCAATGGCACTGTAATCATTAGATGCAAAGAATTTCCCCGCTCAGATTTCTGTCACCTATTCCATAATAGCCGGTCAAGCATCGCATCCTCTCTGGTTGGGCCTTCTGCATACCTATGAAAGACTTTTACTGATCGGATTTGACAAAAAAAAGCTGTCTCATTAGGTTACAGTATGGGCGTCCCAATCAACATGTGCAAAGTTCAAATCAGCGAGGTTAACAACCTAATTCAAACTGCAACAGTCTGCGGTCTCTCTGCGAATTGGCTCTCCTCAATTCCGTGGACTGTTGTGTGTTCTGCAACATAGTACTCTAACGCGGCCATAGGGATGTGTGGAGTTTACCCCTTAACAATGGAATGTAAATATGAAACAACAGAGTGTCACGTGGGTGGCTAAATGTGTGGAAATGTAAAGACCGTAATGAAAACATTTGTAAAGGATTGAGAGATATGGAATAGTTTATTGCACATAATTTTATTTTTGACTAAAGTATATTTTGCTTGATAAAAATGTGTCAAAGTTAAACCACATGGAAAATATCTTGATGAAGGGTTTCAGCCTGAAACATTGACCCTTTAGGTCCATAGATACTGCCTAACATGTGAGCTGCTAGAGAGAGAGAGAGAGAGAGAGAGAGAGAGAGAGAGAGAGAGAGAGAGAGAGAGAGAGAGAGAGAGAGAGAGAGAGAGAGAGAGAGAGAGAGAGAGAGAGAGAGAGAGAGAGAGAGAGAGAGAGAGAGAGAGGTAGTGGGTTAAAGAGGCGGGGAGGGGGAGAAATGGAGTGAGGGGGAGGCCGGGAACTCAATGATATTGGACAATTATTGATTACGCACACTGTCCCTGATATTCTTTCGTTTCTTTGTTACTGTAACGCAGGTCTCATCTGAAAAAGAAGAATCACTTTGGCAGTAGCTGTATCAAGAAGGAAAAGGACGATTCCATCACTGCTGCTTCAGACGCGAGGGACGAGTTAATCCTTTTTCGGAGAATGGAGACAACGCGAACCATTTCATGGATTCTGATCCTTGTTGCTGCCACGTGTAAGTGTGTATTCTGAATGTAATAATTTAGTTCAGTTTGGTGTCAGGCTCGCCGTCGCCATCTGCCCTGTGACTGATCAGCCCGAAATTAAAAGGGCGTCGGGCCCTTTCTCAGCGGCAGGAGAGGGGGAGAGGCAGACTGGATGGACCAAGCTTGCAGCAGAGTCCAGCGGTTCTACCCCCTGTTAACGGTTGGACTGTGATGGGGAAGGTTCCTATAAACTGCTTCTGATTCATTTCCAGTTGTCACTCTGATAGAACGTGCTGAGCTAAAACCCACTCACAATGGCCTCGAAACCTAACTACGTTCTGATACGCTTACGTAAAAACGCTTCTCCAATCAAGTAGTACTACTAGTAGTAGTAGTGGTAGTAGTAGTACTACTAGTAGTAGTGGTGGAAGTCGTAACTATAAAAGTTTAGGGAATGAGGAAAGACATTTCGAGAGAAATCACCCTGCGCGTGTTGAGTACGTGGAATGCACCGCCGGAGAGCATGATGGGAAGAGAGTGGCGGAAGTCACTTAAGGAGAGAATAAACTTTAGATGTTCGATGGTCTTTAGTTGGTCCCGATCAGCGTTTGGTCCACATCACTCCAAAAATATGCTCCCTTAGTTCTTTCGCTCATTATGGCCGTGCCGTGCGAAGTAGTCGATCATGTTCCAATGACTGTGATGGTCCTTGATTTTTTTTTCTTAACGAATTGATTTGCCATTGTACTCTTCCGAGCGGTGCCTTTCCAGGTCGGGTGACCCCAGCAATGACTATCCATCACCTGATCCCCTGGATTCCCGTGACCATGATCGTGGAGCTGAGCAGCTGCTTTGCTCTCCGTTAATACCGACCACACCTTTTTGAAAGATGCACGAGCACTGGTTCCCGTGGGAAAGGAGTCACCAGGTTATTGCCTGGGGCAGCAAGGCTCGCTCCTTTTGCTTGCTTAACCTGGAACGAGGGAGATAAAAAGGGACATGTTTGAAACTTATTCAGAAAGGAATATGATTTTCGAATAGACCGCAGTAAACCCTTCCCCATCCCAGAGGCAGACAAACTAGAGGTCATAGATCTCTGGATAGGAGATGCAGTGCGATCCTGATGGATCCATCCTTCACCTAGACCGGCGTGAGCATCCGGAACACACGGATGGAGACAGCAGTGGAAGCAGGTCTATTAAAATCATGCAAGATGGGTCCAGACGTAGAGCGGAATCACGAAAGCCTCGGAAGCTACTGGTTAACTGCTGGAAGATGGGTTCGCTGCAGATGGGTGCCCGAAATTAGTCTCTCCCACAACTGGAGTCAGGGAGCCCGAGTGGAGTACGGCACAGCAACAACCGACCCTGAAGGCCAAGATGCCGGTCGGAGTTGGCTCCACATCCCTCCAAAAATATCTTCTCTTATTTCATGTTCTCCCAATTTGTCGGGTCGTCTGATACGGGCGATCATGCGACCATGACTATGATCGTTGTCGACATTTTTGCAATAGTATTCTTCTGGGCAGTGACTTCACACCCCAGTCGTTACTGTCCTTCACCCTGTCCCACGAATTCGCGTGAGATTGATCGGGGAGCTGAGCAGGTGCTTCGCTACTCCCCCGGGGGACTGCAGGCTATCGAAGGGTTGGGGAGCTCTTCCTCCCCTTTGGTAAGGGCGAATCTGGACTCCGTCTCTCCCTGTCCATCGACCTGTCTCTCATATATCCTCAGTGCCGATACCCCATCCAGTTAAGTTAGCAACGTGTTCAATGTGGTGTAAATACACAGTTTCCTATTAAATCGCCCCCGCAACCCCGAGCCCTCGAGCTCATGATACACCAAGCCCGTGGAAAGGATTATGGACAGCTAAGCTGTTCATGAGACTCATAATTGTATACAACTCTGTGTTTCGCCTTCCATCTCTTATGGTCAAGTGAATAACGTTCTGGGTCGGTGAACCGTTCTGCATAACGTAGCACACTGATTCTAATTTTGTCCGTTTCCAGGTCGGGGGGATGAAGACATGGACACTTGGAGCAGTGAGGATGACGTCATCCAGCTGAACATGATGAATGATTCTGCCGCTTACATCTACACCCAGAGCGAAGAGTCCGACATGTTGGCCACCGAATATCTCGCAAAGGAGCGTGAAATTAATATTGTGCTTGACGAAGCGTGGGCGGAGGCACTGTACATGCGAGCAAACGACACGCGGCTGAGCCAGGTCCCATTGCCCCGGGGGCTCAAAGAAGAACACGTGGTGGCCATAATTGCCTATACCTCTGCTAGCGAGTTATATAGCCAGTTCAATGTGGCGCTGAGGATGTACGGGGCTAACGACTCCGTCTACGCGGAGGAATTTCATTACAAAGGATACCAGTATCTTCTCTCCGTTGCCATCGAGAAGCTGAGAGAGGACTTGGGTAAAACACCCCAGCCGACCTACAGAAGAATGCATAAAAGGTCCTCTGGTGAGGTGGGATCTCGAATGAAATTTGGTTATTTTGCTTCGTCATCTCGCTCAAAAGGGAACGAGATGTTCGGCGCAAAAACAGTATTTACAATTTTCTCTCAGTACGGTGCCCAGGTACAAAATTACTCGCTTTTCTCCGATGAAGAAGAGGTTCTGATTCCGCCGTATGAAGCGTTCAAAATCACGAGTTACGAACCGCGTCCTGACGGAGTTGATATTTCTCTCCAGACGGACGGGGTGGCTGGGATCCCGGTAAGGATAGAGAGGGGCAGTGAAGGCGAGATGATTGTGCTGCGGTGTGAGGGGACCGCCATTTTCCCAATGGCGTGGTTGTCCATCCTCGCGCCCTTGGTTCACCTTTCCCAGTAAAGTGCGGATAGGACGCTCACGTCTCCGGTTCGCACTTCAGCAAAGGTCCACGCACCTTGTGGAGAATGAGGCTGGGTTAGCTAATGGATTTGATGAAGAGAAGCTTCCACGTAGAGCAAATAATATTAGAACATTTCCTGTCCCAAATCATTTGTCAGATTTTGTTTTTTTTTTGTTTTTGTTTATCTAACGACAGGTGCATCAGTTAGCAGATTCTTCCACTCTTCCTGCGGACTGTCTCTATCGTTCTTCTTCCTTCTTTCACTCTTTCATTTGTCCAGCATTCTTTGATATGGCGGCGGTGTGTCCCATTCCATCTGTGTCCCTCAGAATTCTGCACAATTAAGAATGCATCTGCAGCCTCTTCCGTGGGAAAATTAATAGTTCTGGACGAGCAATATATCATTCGAAACCCCAGTTGGTCAAGATTAGACTCATAAAGGATCCTATTGCATTCGCTTCTACCATTGTCGACGGCTGTGCGTTCCACGCACCCACCACTCACTGACATCGCCTCTGTACCTACTTCCAAGCACCTTAAGACTATGCCCCCACGTGTTAGCCATTTGGACCCTGGGGGAAAAGCCACCGACTATCCACACGATCAATGCCTCTCATCATCTCAGACACCTCTATCGCATCACTTCTCATTCTCCGTCGCTCCAAGGAGAAAAGACCAAATTCTCTCAACCCATTCTCATGAGGCACGCTCTCTAATCGAGCCAACATCCTTAAAAATCACCTCTGCACTCTCTCTGTAGTGTTCGCATTCTTCCTGCAGTGAGGTGACCAGAACAGAGCGCAGTACTCCAAGTGGGTTCTGACCATGTTTTGACCAGTTAGTCAAACGGACCAGAAGGTAGTTAACATGGTTAACAGCAACCAGCTTCTACCAGATAATCACCGAAAAACATTTCACTTCACAGGCCTTCACCAGGGCCAAAATCGCCCCAACATTGACGGAACGCTCGTGCAGTAATATTGTCTCTCAAAAAAGGCAAGTCACCTGTTTCGCTGCCTGCAGAGGGCGCTCGCTCACACTAACATTTCTGTAGAGTCAAAGAATCACAAGCACAGGAGCGGGGTCTTTACTCCGTTCCGCAAGCCGACTGTCTCCTTCGCACCGATACCTAACTCACAGCAGCTCCACAATCATTTATGTCTTGGTGCTTCAAGTACAAATGGTTATTTATTTTTATGAAGGGTGCCCATCGGGTACTATATTTTAGATTTCAAATATTCAACTTACTCAGTCCTTTCAATATAGATCTCTTACTTTAACGGTACATGCTGGCACTCTGTCGTGTGGGTGGTGTGTGGCAGTGAAAGGGTTTCTCAATCTCTTTTCTATATTTCTCCTCACGATAGTTGGATTTTCGGTTTATGTCTCAGAGTGCCCGATTCTTCCCCGCACCGAGGAATTCCCCACGACTGGTGGCATCTCTACAAAGATTGGTGGTTATCGGTCACGGCAGAGTTCGACCGTAACCCCCTGCGGCCGAGCTTTAAGGGCGGACAATCCGTTGCAACGGGACAGTTCCACTCTCTGGGCCTTAGAAGTGCAAGTCCAATTGATATAGAAAAGCATCACACCCGTTCTATCGGTGGACGGCCATGACGACTTTTGTGTCCTGTCACACCATTCGTCCCAGTGCGCTGCAGTGCCGCATTGCTGTTCGCTGGATCTCAAGGTTGATCTCACAAGCCCAGCCCGCTGGAGCTCAGAAATGGTGGAGAAGGCATGTCTCTACCTGTGTGTGGAGGCGGGGATGGGATGAGGAATGGTGGGTGGTTTTCATTGCAATGTACCAAATACTGAATGGCCTAGATAAAACGGACTTTGAGAGCATGTCTCTTGTCGTGCTGGAGTGTAGGACCAGGTTGCGTTGCCTCAATAGAGATGGATGTGTCCTTCGAGAAGACTAACGGATGTGAGGTTTGATCTAGGAATTCACTGCCACCGATAGCAGTGGAGGGCAACTCACTGGATATATTTATAACGGTGTGGCATAGTAAAATAGAAATTAGTAATTGGCTACTGGCGAGACTGTAGATTGGAATGATTGGAGGTGGGAATCAGATTGAAGAGACTAGGAGAGAGGAGGTTAGATCACAAATAGAGAAAGCTAGTAGACAGAGTATGAGGGAGGACAGGCAGCTGATAGAGAAGGGAAGCATTCAGACCGAAGATGTAGGGGAGAAGGAAGAAAAATATGATAGTAATGTTGTTTGCACCGTTAGGGATAAACAGAATGTAAGAGGTGGAGAATTTCTTAAATTCATTTATTATAATGCTAGGAGCATTGTAAGAAAGGAGGTTGAGCTTAGAGCACGGATTGATACCCGAAATATGATGTTGTAGCTATTAGAGAAACACTTTTGCAGGAGGGATGTGATTGACAACTAATTATTCATCGATTTCGTAGCTTGAGGTGTGAAAGAATCGGAGGGGCAAGGGGGGAGGTGCTGCTTTGCTTGTCAGATAAGCGGTGCTTTGGCAGGATAGATCAGAGGGCGCGTCTAGGGAGACTATTTGAGTGGAATTGAGGAATGTGTGTAGTAGCACTATGGGGGAATATTGTAGATCACCTAACGGGATGCGAGAATTGAAGGAGCAAATTTGTGAGGATGTAGCAGATATTTGCAGAAAGAACAGGGTTGTGATTGTAGGAGATTTTAAATTTCCACACATAGACTGGGAAGCTCATTCTGTAAAATGGTTGGATGGTTTGGAGTTTGTAAAATGTGTGCAGCATAGTTTTTTGCACTACATAAAGGTTCCATCTAGAGAAGTGGTACTGTTTGGATCTCCTGTTAGGGAATGAAATAGATCAGGTGACGGAGGTATGTCTAGGGGAGCACTTCGGGTCCAGTGATCACAATGCCTTTAGTTTCAATATAATTATGGAGAAGGATAGGATTGGACCCGGGGTTGACATTTTTGATTGGAGAAAGGCTAACTTTGAGGAGATGCAAAAGGATTTGGAGAAGTGGATTGGGACAATTTGTTTTATGGGAAGGATGTAATAGAGAAATAGAGGTAATTAAAGTAGAAATTTTGAGGTTACAGAATCTTAATGTTCTTGTAAGATTGAAAGGTCAGGATAAAATTTTAAGAGTGCCACGGTTTTCAAGGAATATTGGAAACTTGCTTCGGAAGAAGAGAGATATCTGCAAATAAATATAGGCAGCATGGAGTAAATGAGGTGCTCGAGGAATATAAAGAAAGTAGAAAGAATCTTAAGAAGAAAATTAAAAACTCTAAAAGAAGAATCGAGATTGCTTAGGCAAGTATGGTGAAAATAAATCCGAATAGTTTCTTCAGCTATATTAATAGCAAAAGGATAGTGAGGGATAGAATTGATCTCTTAGAAAATCAGAATGGACAGCTATGTGTCGA
Source organism: Hypanus sabinus (assembly GCF_030144855.1). Classification (NCBI taxonomy): domain Eukaryota; kingdom Metazoa; phylum Chordata; class Chondrichthyes; order Myliobatiformes; family Dasyatidae; genus Hypanus; species Hypanus sabinus. The sequence goes on from NW_026781307.1 coordinate 1,021,424, forward strand.
ACCAAAAGAGATGGGGGAAATTTTGAACAATTTCTTTTCTTCGGTATTCACTACGGGGAAGGATATTGAATTGTGCAAGATAAGGGAAACAAGTAGGGTAATTATGGGAACTATCATGATTAAAGAAGAGGAAGTACTGGCGCTTTTAAAGAATATAAAAGTGGATAAGTCTCTGGAGACTGACAGAATATTCCCTAAGATCCGAAGGAAAGTTAGTGTAGAAATAGCAGGGGCTCCGACGGGAATACTTCAAATTTCTTTAGAAACGGGGATGATGCCAGAAGATTGGTGCATTGCGCATGCGGTTCCATTTTTCCCATTGTTTAAAAAGGGTTCTAAGAGTAAACCTAGTAATCATCGGCCTGTAAGTTTGACGTCAGTGGTGGGTAAATTAATGGAAAGTATTCTTAGAGTTGGTATATATAATTATCTGGGTAGACAGGGTCTGATTCGGAACAGTCAAACTGGATTTGTGCGTTGAAGGTCATGTTTGACTAATCTTATTGAATGTTTTGAACAGTTTACTAGGAAAGTTGACGAGGATAAAGCAGTGAATGTTGTCTATCTGGATTTCAGTAAGGCCTTTGTTAAAGTTCCACACGGAAGTTTAGTTAGGAAGGTTCAATAATTAGGTATTAATATTGAAGTAGTAAAATGGATTCAAAAGTGGCTGCATGGGAGTTGCCAGAGATTATCAGGTTGGGTTGGAGGCCGGTGACTAGTGGTGAGCCTCAGGGATCTGTACTGGGTCCAATGTTGTTTGTCATATACATTAACGATTCGAATGATGGGTTGGTAAACTGGATTAATAAATATGCAGATGATACTAAGATAGGTGGCGTTGTGGATAATGGGGTAGGTTTTCAAAGCTTTCAGAGAGATTCAGACCAGTTAGAAGAGTGGGCTGAAAGATGACAGATGGAGTTTAATGCTGATGTGTGAGGTTCTATATTTTGGTAGGACTAATCAAAATCGAACAAACATTGTAATGGTAGGGCACTGAGGGATGCAGTAGAGCAGAGTGATCTATGAATAATGGTACATCGTTCTCTGAAGGTGAAATCTCATGTGGATAGAGTGGTGAAGAAAGCTTTTGGTATGCTGGCCTTTATAAATCAGAGCATTGAGTGTAGGAGTTGGGATGTAATGTTAAAATTGTACAAGGCATTGTTGAGACCAAATTTGGAGTACTGTGTACAGTGCTGTTCATCGAATTATAGGAAAAATGTCAATGAATAGAGAGATTACAGGAGGAGATTTAATAGAATCTTATCTAGTTTTTAGCACTTAAGTTACAGAGAAAGGTTAAACAAGTCAGGTCTTTATTCTTTGGAGCATAGAAGGGTGAAGGGAGACTTGATAGAAGAATTAAAAATTATGTTGGGTATAGACAGAGTTTACGTGGATAAGCTTTTCCATTGACGTTAGCGGAGATTCAAACAAGAGGACATGAGTTGAAAGTTAGGGGGCAAACGCCTAACGGTAATTTCAAACGAGGGGGAACTTCTTTAATCGGAGAGTGGTAGACTTGTGGAACGAGCTTCCAGTAGAAGTGGTAGAGGCGGGTTCGATGTATGAAGATACTTAAATATTTTTTCAGTAATTATAAAAGCTAAATATCTAAAACAATCAGTAACTTTAAAGGGAATATTGTCATATATAGCGATAGATTCATTTAAAGGAAGCAATCACTTTTACTAAAATTTATTTTATATACTGAAAAATCTCCGAATTCGTTTAATAATTTTAGCAAAGCAAGAATAGATTTGTCAGGCTTAGATATTAGCCTGACAAATACTAGGATACTAGTAAATACTTAGATACTAGGATGTTACCTGGGTTTCAGCAAATAAGTTACAGAGAAAGGTTGAACAAGTTAGGTCTCTATTCATTGGAGCGTAGGTTGAGGGGGGATTTGATTGAGGTATTTAAAATTTTGAGAGGGATAGATAGAGTTGACTTGAAGAGGCTGTTTCCATTGAGAGTAGGGGAGATTCAAACTAGAGGACATGATTTGAGAGTTAGGGGGCAAAAGTTTAAGGGAAACACGAGGGGGTATTTCTTTACTCAAAGAGTGATAGCTGTGTGGAATGAGCTTGTAGAAGTAGTAGAGGCCGGTTCAGTTGTGTCATTTAAGGTAAAATTGGATAGGTATATGGGCAGGAAAGGAGTGGAGGGTTATGGGCTGAGTGCGGGTAGGTGTGACTAGGTGAGATTAAGGGTTCGGCACGGACTAGGAGGGCCAAGATGGCCTGTTTCCGTGCTGTCATTGTTATATGGTTATATGGTTATATAAACCAATAAATCGTCAGCGTAAAGAAAGTCCTTGTGCATGGTCTCATTCACAAAAATCCCATGATTATTTTTGGCTTCACGAAGAGCAATAGCAATTGGTTCTTATAATAATTAAATAACAAAGGACTTAATGGACAACTTTGTCTTGTCCCCGTGATAGATGAAAAAAAGGAGACCTACAGTTGTCAGTGACAACAGTAGCAATAGCAGCTTTATATATCATTTTAATCCAATTATTAAAAATAACACCAAAACCATATTTTCCCAAAACATTAAATAAATATTTCCATTCCACTCGATCAAACGCTTTATCAGCATTGTGGAGTTTTCGAAGAGGGCGAATATACGATAAAGAATTTTCTTTCTTTTCTCATGTATATCATGATTTCTTTAGAACTGATTACTTTTTGATCGACTCGCTATTAGTTCCATCTGTTACTGCCTGTGAGTACGATGCAATCTCTATTTCCGATCATGTGTCCTTGAAACTATCAATCAAATTAACTGATGTAACTTGTGGCGTTAGGCAATGGCTGTTCAATTCTACTCTACTTCTGGACTTAAGCTTTGCTAACTTTATTAATGAACAGAATTCTTTTTCTTTTCGATAACTTTACGGAAGAAATCTCTAGTGAGATATTTTAAAGTATACTTCTGTGGCCAAATTATATCAGCTTTTGCTGTATTGAAATGAAAAATAAATAATAATGAAATACGTATCTTGGTTGATAAGAATAAAGACATCAATACAAAATATTCTGCTACTCCGAATATGAAGCTTTATAAAAAGAGAGTTGACCTTCAGATACAACACAGATTGTTATTAACAGCCCCGATTGACAATCAATTACTGCAAACTAATAGTCATTATTATTAATGTTCGTAAACGGGATGGTTGTTGACGGTTGACTATGACGAATTTAATAAACCTTTTCAGGAATTCAATACCCCTTTATACCAATCGGGATTTCCTGATGATTCTACGATGACGCATGAATTCTTGAGGAAATTCAATATTCCTAAATTACCACTTAATCAACGTTTAGCATTGGTTGCAGCCATCACGGAAGAAGAAATAAAAAAATCAATTTATTTGATGAATTCTGTTAAAGCATCTGGTTTGGATAGGTAAACAGTACAATTTTTCAAATCTTTTTCAAATCTACTTTCTCCTTGGTTATGTAGAATCTTTAAGGATGCCTTAATTGTAGGAAAATTAGCACAATCATTTGAGGAAACATCTATTTCTTTAATTCCTAATAAAAGATATAGAACCCACTGAATGTGCATCAAAAGACACGTATCCTTGTTGAACGTGGACTCCAAAATCTTTTCCAAAAATAAAGGGAATTAGATCGGAAAAAATGTACGGCCACAAATTGTCTCTGATGACCAGACGAGATTTATTAAAAATCGTTACTCGTATTTCAATGTTGCGATGTTAATGAAAGTTGGATATACTCCTTCATCTAAAACCCCAGATTGTGTTATTTCGCTTGACGCCGAGAATCCGTTTGATAGAGTTGAATGGGAATATTTATTTAACATGCTTGAGAAATTTAATTTTAGCCCAATGTTTATATCTTAGATGAAATTGAGTGTTTAATAAATGTTTTATTTCTTATAAAAAAAAAACCCTGCCTCACTTATACATTTATTGTTGCTGAATTCGTAACACCACGATGAGTGAACCTCGAGCGCGAGTCTGTACAGGGGTCCTCACTGGCTTTTATCTCAGGGGCTTCGCTTCCCTTTGCACTTACTAAACTGAATAGAAACATTACTAATCCAATATTCAACATACAATATGAATATAGTTTCAATTCCGTAAATTTTTGGATTGTATAAATTTATCCTAACAGGTCCGTTTATATCTATTTTTTTCTTCCAACCATCTAGAGTTGATCAAACTTTTCTTTTACGGAGAACGAAGGGAATAACATGTTTTCGTGATTTATTCATGGATAACCGTCCCATATCTTTTGAACAGTTGTCTAACATATTTTGACTAGATCACATTTCTTCAGATATTTACAGATTAGAAAATTTTTGAATATTATTTTACCTACTTTTCCGATATCACAGCAAACAGAAATTACAAAAAAATTACGTTTAAACCCCTATCAGAAGAGTTTAATAGCAATTATTTATGATCTGATTACGAAAATACGTCTAGGTACACCTGATCAAATTAAGATTGAAATGCAAAGAGAACTTTAGATATTTTTATCAATAGAGAAATCGGAGAAAAGTCTAAATTCCAACGAGTTAACAGTTTTTCCATGTGTGCTAGACACGCTTTCATTCAATTTAAGGTAGTTCATTGGGTCCATATGTCCAAGGATAAGTTAGCTCGTTTCTATTGCCAGATAAATCCTGTCTGTGATGGATGTAAGTCTGAGGTAGGTTCCTTGATATGTATGCTCTGGTCTTGTTCTCTTTGTGAAAACTATTGGAAAGATATTTTTGATATTATTTCAGCAGTTTTGCGTATTGATTTTCACCTTCATCCTATTACTGCAATTTTTGGATTAACAGTGATGGACTCTAGTCAATTTTATTTAAACGGAAAGGTTCTAATCCCCTTACTACATTTCAATGGTTTTCCTAAAGCATATCGTGCTTAAACGTGGAAAAACTTAGGAGTGGCACTATCGACCCTTGGGTTAAATTTGAAGAAACTTGTCACCATTTATGCAACAATTTCATATGATGTAAGCTGACCTTTACCGAATCCTTCTCAATAACTTTTTCTTCGTGTGTACAGGAGCGAAGTTAATGATAAATAATGTTTCTGTATATGTTAATCGTTATTAATGCAATCCTGATCTCTTTGTATCGTTATCACTGTTCTGTTTATTTACTTGAAATTCAATAAAAAAAGATTGATGAAGTCAACTTTCCGCTCCTTTATCTCCACAGTTCTTTCATACCTATCCCCTCCCCCCTTTATCTTTCCTCTGATTGGTTTTCCACCTGGCGCCTCTTGTCCTTCCCCCTCCCCTATCTCTTTTACTGGGCTTCTGCTCCCTCTTCCCCTCCCCCTCCATTCCTGATGAAAGGTCTCGGCCCGAAATGTTGGCTACACTTTTCTCACGAATGCTGCATGACCTGCTGAGTTCTCCCAGCTTTGATCCACAGCATCTGCAGTTGTATTTTTGCGCTTTGATAAAATCACTTCACGTACGACACCAGGATGATTATCGACCTGTCCCGTGGTTCTGTAAATTCATGGCCATTCTTTTTTATAAAACACAAATGGTACGACTATGACTGGCCCAATACAGGTTTAACTCCGTTCCTCCCTTTCGCTGGGATCCTGCTGACAGAGTCAGATTATTGTGGCCAGACGGTTCGTAAGGGGCTGGAGGATCAGAACAAGGGGAGGAACCGCAGTGACCCGGAGAAGGAGAACAGAAGGATGCGCTCTTCATCCTCTCCGGCAATTCCATCCCCCTGTGGATGGCGATGGTTGTAAGTGTCATAAGTTATCGGGTCTCAGGAAAAGGATCCGATTTCACAGATTCTGTTTTGGTATTTCACTACGTCGGGGTGTTGCTGAGGGATTTCAGCTCCTGCACAAACACAACTATTCAGACGGTGATTCAGTGGAAATTCAGGGAGCGGGCGATCAGCGCGGTGAAACATCCTGCACACAAGCCGGAGTCGGCCGAAGCGTCTCCAATCAGGACTCCAGTTCCTCGCATTCACCGGCTGATCTCCCCAGGAATCATTATCGGGCGAATTGTCCAGCAGCAGCACCGGGGTGTTAGGATAATGCGTGTGTCGGAGGGGGGTGGGTGGGAAATGGGTGCGGTAAATCACTGCTCTGGTTCCCAGAGGATGTCTGCGCCTTATCCAGCTGATGCTGGTTCGCTCACCCACTTTCAATCCCGCTAGTCTCAGCTCTCCCGTTGAGTGATTGGCTAACGTGAAGAATCGGGTGGGGTTGGATACATGGCGGTTCACTCTTCAACTTGAAGGCGCTGTCCCGCCACGAAATTGACTGGAGTGTGGTGTCGAGAATTGGGAAATAAATTTCTATCTCCTTTTTTTCCCCAATGAAAGCTAAATTGTTCCGAAGAGCACTATAGATTGGAAATAATGAAAGACGATGCTCTGAATTAAATTAGTCACTCCATTAACGTAATAACTTTTACACGAATAATACTAACCAGCAAATACTGAAATGAAGCCTGCATTGGATATGTTTCAACCTTATATGCTTCACACTCAAATAGTATGTGTTCCGCTATTTCATTATGACTATACCTACACGACCCAGAATCACACATAAGAGATAATCTGCGGATACTGGTAATATAAATCATCAGACACAAAATTCAGGAGGAAATTTCAGGAAAATTCAGGATGCTGGCCAGGCAGCATCTGCGAAAAAGAGTGAATAGTCAACGTTTCGTTCCGAGACGCATCAGAAGGACTGCAGTACGTAGATGAGGAGTCAGAGTTAGATGTTAGCCGGAGCTGAGAGAAAACGTTAGGGTGATATGGTAAACCGGAAGAGGGAGAGGGGTGAAGTAAAGTACTGGGAAGTGGATTGCAGAATGGGGCATCTAACAGGAGAAGATGAAGTCCATGGATGAAAAGAAAGGGGTAGTAACAACACAGCGAGGCAATCGACATGTGAGGAGATGTTGAGAGAAGGAAAAGGGGTCGGGGGAAGGTGAACAAGAGGGGGCATTACCGGATGTTCGAGAACTAGATGTTGAAGCCTACCCAGACGGAATATAAGGTTTCGCTCTTCCAACCTGAGTGTGGCCTCATCTCGACAGGAGCGCACGCCATGGATTGACATGTTGGAAAGGGGTGGAATTTACACGTTTGGCCACTGGGAGAACCCAATTTTATTTATGGCGGACTCCAGCTGTAGGTCCAATAGGCGAAGGTGCTGGGCGAAGCTGTCTCCTATTTTACGTTGGGTCTGACCGATACACAAGAGGTCACACCGGGATCAGCGAACACCGTCGCTGACCAGAACAAGCGCACAGGTGAAGAGTCTGAAATCTGGAGCTGACTACTTGAGGGACACACTTAAAGAAAATGAATCAGAACATGAACCATCGAGGCATAGGTGACTGTGGAGGTGCTGGTGTAAATAAGATAGTGACAGTCCGCTTGCGGATACTGGACAAAGACCCTGCTCCCGTGTCTTGTGATTGTTCGGCTCTATCCGGCAATGTTGCTGTGCATGAACGCCCTCAGCTGGCCTAGGAACAAACGACCAGCTTCCTTTTTCAGACACAAGGTTATTGGGCTGCCTTTCCGCGAATGAGGGACTGTCTTTGTCCCTAGTAGACGTTCGCGAAGGGAAATGCTTTTCTTTGATAAACTGGTTGAAAGTGATTACTGTCACCCGTTTCTCACCGCCGGAATAGTCCCCTGAATAACCCTTCTGAGATAAATCGTGGCTGGGTACATGGGTAGATATGAGGCATTCTGTATTTCTTGGTCCGTCCGCTGTCCGCAGAGTGAACATTCGTGATATACTCACGATAAATTTGGATGCTATTACTCGCGACTGTCCGTCTACCATCGCTTTTTGTTCAGTCACCCCGTGGTCCTCCATTCGCTCGAATGATCTCGGACTAAAGATGACTAAAAATGACTAAAGCTCTGCAAATAGCAAGCACATAATCTCCAGATAGCTGGGTCCTGTTTAAACAAGTACCTAATAATCCAAGTTAAACCTAAATAAAGCAATCTAATAACTTTGCGTCCAGGAAATTGAACGGTTTTGGTGTGAAGATGTTTCTTTACGTGCACTCGGTTGCCATATTTTTTGATACAACTCTCTAGCTGCTGGTTCAAGCACAAATGCCTAACCAGCCAATCATGAGGGAGCAATTCAGAGCGTAACTACTGGCAGACGTGGTCGAGAGATTCAGTTGTTATTCAGGCCGAGCATCAGAAAGGGGAAGAAACGTGAGATAAGTGACTTTCGGTGTGGAATGATTGTCCGTATCTGTAGAGACGGTTTGGGTATGACAGAAATTGTTTATCATCTGAGATTTTAAGACTCCAATATTTAGAGGAAATTGTGGAAATACATGATCACCCACCCCCACCCGCAACATTCACACTCAGACACATGAATCATCTATTTTTGCGGCGGTTGTGTGTGTTAAAATACGATAGTAACTGAAATAACATCTGTACTTTGATCTGGTCTCAGGGATTTGCCAAACGTTGTGTATTGTCCAGCCTCCTTACAGCTCCCAAAGTTCATTCGTCTGCACTTCCCTCGATCAGATTTCATCAGCGCGGTACAAACGATAGTGGTGTGAGAAGATTAAATGGGAACGCAAAAGCCGTCTGGTTTTGCAGCGGAGGGGGTGACGCACAGCAGAATACCACAGACATACTATCGGTGCTCTCTTAGTTTAACACCAGAGGAACAAAATATAGAGTCAACCGAGTGCATCGTCTTCCTCTGAGTTACGCTAAAATGCCCGCAATTGGAGATTCCAAATCCGTGATGTATTTGCATTGGCCGGGTCAACAAGTTTGGAGCCTGTCCAGTTCACTTTCCTTAAACCAGTCTGAAGTCCAGCTTTGAAATTTAAAATATCCCGAAACCATTTAGACCCCATGGGTTTGGATGTGTATTTAAGTAGGGAATGGTCGTCAATAATAACATCGCCCAGGAAACAAGAATAGAGCTGCTGTTGCAAGTGTTCTCTATGCCCGGGGGGCGATATTGTCCAGTGGCCTGAGATAGGCTGAGGGAACAGACGAAAAGTAATCGGGAAAAATAGGTGGGGGCGCGCGCGCGCGCGTGTGTGTGTGTGTGTGTGTGTTTGGTGAATGTATTTTGAGAGGACTGGGGAGGCTGGACAACACACCGCGAGTGACGAGCTCCTGGGAGAAAATCAAACTGCAGGTGTACACGGACACTGAAAGTTAACGAAGAGGTGCCGAGGGCGCTTAGCAAATCAGGTGAGATGCTCCCTTTTGCAGCCGTGTCTCAGCGGAGCAGATGACGGTTCCGAACGATCGCACACAGCCACGTATTTTGCCTTTGAATAGGCTGGAGATGGACTAATGAGGTGAATTTTGAGGGGCACAGATAGAGAAGTGAATCTGGCCCGTCGGCGCCACGTCAAAGCAGGCTGCACACAGGAAAGAAGAGAGCAAGACGATAAGACCAGTTAGCCGCAAGTGCGGAAGAATTTTATAACCGAGGCACCCGTTGTTGGAAATTCAGAAAAAAATCGGACGAAGGTCTTGGACAGGAAATGTTAGGCTAATATTTGCCGTATATGGAGGCTGCTCTTTATCGAACCTGGTAGTTAACCAACCATCCTCCTCATTCGCTCTGCAGCCATTAGCAGAAATAGAGCGGACGTTATGCGGTTGACCGTACGAGACGGAGTGTGATAAACAGAGTTGCATAAAATCATGAAGCGCATAAACTGCGTCACTGCACAGAATCCTTGCTCCACTTTTGGTGCATCAAGAACTTGAGTGCTTGGGGCTGTGGGCGATTTGATAGGAAACCGAGTTTTTATACCACTTTGAATATGTTGCCAGCTGAACTGGATGGGGCATCGGCACTGAGGATATTTGAAAGATTCGCCTCTACCAAAGGAGGTATAAAGCTCCCCATCCTTCGCTGGACTGCAGTTCCCCCGCGGGGAAAGGCGAAGCACCTGCTTAACTCCCCGATCATGGTCATGTAAAACCATGGGAGCAGGTGATGGATAGTAATGGCTGTGGTCACCCGGTCTGTAAGGGTACTGCTCAGAAGAATACAAAGGCAAATCAGCTCTTTAGAAAAAAAGTCAAGAATAATCATAACCATGGGAACATGATCGTTCACATGATACGACGCGGCACATAACGAGCGAAAGAACTAAGAGAGGATATTTTTGGAGGGAAATGGATCAAACTCTCATCGGTCGTATTACACTGGGTCACCCTGACGCCAGTTGTCACAGAGACGAATTTCGGGTACCCGTCTGTATCAACCCCATCTTCCAGCAGTTAACCGTTTGATAGCTGAGCCTGGATGATTCAACTCTACGCCTGGACACTTCCTAATTGATGTTAATAAATCTACGTCCACTGGTATCTCCCGTAGTGTGTTCCAGATGTTCACAGCTGTCTGGGTGATGAATGGATCCGTGAGGATCGCTCTAAATCTTCTATCCTTATATCACTGACCTTTATTTTATCTGCTTCTGTGATGAGAAAGGGTTTTCTCCGGTCTATTCTAAAATAATATTCTTTTCTGAATATATTTCAGCCACGTCCCTTTCAACTCTTTTGTTTCAGGGTATGCAATCAAAGGATCGAATCCTGCCACCCCAGGTGGACTAGTGCCCTTCCCACTGGACCTACTGCCGATCCACACTTCCAGGGGTGTGGTCGTGTTATTAACGAGAGATTCATATAAAGTTTATACTCTGTGACTTCTGTAACTCTTTTCCCATCACGTTCTCCGGCAGTGCATCCCACGTACTCAACACTCCCCGGGTGAAATTGTTTCCACTTAACCATCTCTCAACATCACTTTTCTGCTGCCCTAAATATCTGCCTCCGTGCCTATTATTGTTGTTGTTGTTGTTGTTATAATTATTATTATTGTTATTATTCCGAACAAACGGTTCAACGCGAAGGTTCCAGACGTAGTTAAGTTTGACAATAGCATACTGAGGCTATAGTTGGTGGGGTTTGGATCAGGAACTTTATTTCGGCACGTTGTATCAGTGTGAGAATTCGAAATGGATCAGAAACAGTTTACAGAAACCTTCCCCATCACACTCCGATCCTTAACAGAGTGTAGACCCGCTGGACTCTGCCGCGGGCTTGGCCATCCAATCTGCCTGACTCCCATCCCTGACGCTGAGAAAGGGCGCGACGCCCTGAAAACTTGGAACTGCTCAGTCACAGATGGGGACGGCGAGTCTATTAACTAAGCTAAATGAGTGTGGGTGCCTTATCTGCCGTATGCGCTCGTTTCCGAATGAAATTCACGCACGCTGTCGCCGCGTTTGCTGGGAGCAGACTTGACGTGACCGGGTTTAGGACGGGGTGATGCCGGGTGGATGGACAAATCCCAGGAGAGTGACTTGAAGGCGTCTGGTGGTCGAATGAATCCTATCTGGATTTTGCAAAAAAGTTAGGAAGTATGTTCCCAACTGGAGTGGAGAAGTTGCGATTTCGCGTCTAGAATTTGGACTTCTAGTGAAAGTGTAATGTCTGATTTTGCTGAATCTTCTGAACAGCGACGGAATGGATCGGGGAGCGTGTTCGTTGTAATAACTGGAAAAACCGGCCCCTCCTCTTTCAGGATCTACATTATGAAAAAGGATCAGTGATAAAATAAGGTCCCAGCGCATAATCGCTTTAACATTTCGCAAGTTTTTAACCGTGGTATTTAATGCAGAAAAGAGACTTACAGAGATAGCACGTGTAGCAACGACGATCAGTATCCATGGAAATTGTCGCGTTGTCTCCATTCTCTGAAAAAGCAAAAGCTGGTTCCATGTTCTAAGGGAGCAGAGATGCTTTCTTTTTCTTCTTCAAGTGCCCACTGACGATAGTTGTTTTTTTTTTTCCCAAATAAGACCTGCGTTACACTAACACAGAGACTAAAGAATATCGAGATCAATTTGCGGTAGTAAATATTTTAATGAGTGTACGGTTTTCCGATATCACTGTGTTCCCCATCGCGTCCCTCCCTGTACCTCTCTCTTTCTCTCTCTCTGACACCAGCTGGGAACTTCGATCGGTTCCAGTTCACGAGGATAAAAGGCAGCGGCATTTCTCGGCAGCGCAATGGAGCTTTGACCAGCGGTCACCAACGTTTGGGATTAATTTGTAAGAGCAATTTCACGGAATTTGCTCTTTAATCAAAACCGCAGCGGCCATCGTCGCATTCTGAGTGGACAGAGACGTGGGGAGGTCTTCAACGTCTTGCTGGCTTCAGAAAATTGAGGATTCCCTAAGAGAACCCAAAGGAAAGAACAGCGCAAGTTCTCCTCTTCTTCATGTCAGCTCAGCCGCGTTGGGCCGACAAGCAGCACAGTTCAATGCTCACCTTGGGGGATGTAGGAAGGCTGGACAACCTGCAATATCTCTAACCGCTACAACTGCGAGATGAGCACACAGCAGCAGCTTCAAATTAACCTCGTTAAGGAGCTGGTGCTGGAACTGGATTAACTCCCGATTATTCGGGGGGATGAAGGTGTGGTAGATAGGACACATAGAAGAGTTAGTTGCATCCAAGGTGGAGGTCACAGGATACTGTGCGCCGTTTAGGAAGAGGGAAAAGAGTAAAGGAGCCAGTACAGACTACCCCGCTGTCCCACCCTGAACAATAGGTATATCACTTTGGATACTGTCGCGGTGCGGGTGGTTTGGGGAGTGACATTACAGAGGAAAGACATAGTGTTTGGGTCTCTGTTGCTCAGTCTGCCTCTGGGACTCAGACGGGAAGAACAGACAAGCCGCGACGACCCGGGATTCATCAGTTACAGGAGGCTCTGCGGGTGGTGTGTTGTCTCCCGGGTGTCACGGTCCGCGATTACTCGGATCGAGATCTCGGCATGACTGACAGAGGGAGGGGGAACATGGGTAGGACGAGTGTCGGGATTCCGCCAAGTGTACTTCGGGTGTTAGTTGCTAAGTTAAGGAGAGGGAGCTCCAGTGTTGTGATCTCAGGATCGGTTCGCCGTGCCGCGAGATTCTGAGCGCAGGAATAGGACGATGATGCGGTTGAATACGTGGCTAAGGATTTGGTGTAGCATGGAGCGGATGAGATGTTTGGTGTGTTAGGCTCGCTTCTGTGAAGTTGTGACCCGTGCAGAGGGACGTTTTGCAGCTGAACTGGAGAGGGACACATTTCCCAGCGGGAAGGTTTATTAATTCCGCACGGTGTTGCTTCCACTAGAGTTGCAAGGGGGATGACAAGAGGGGTGACGGAGTAGTTAGTTGAGGCAGATAGTGATGGGATCTCATACAACGTTAGGAATTAAAATGGAATGGAAGACTGGAGGTGTTGTATCGGAATGTGCGCGGTGTAGGACCTAGGACAAATGAATTCCCAGCAATTTGCAGATTGGCAGGCACGATGCTGCAGGCATCCCGGAATCATGGCTGAAAAATTAAGGCTGCGAGGACAATAAAGATGTCACCTTGAAAACATATTTAACTATGTGAAAAGAAATGAAATGCGATCATATGAGACTTAAGTAAGACTAGTGCAGTTTTGAATGAAGGTGCATTTGACTCGTGTGTATCGGAACATTGGGTGACGTGATTCGTGACTCCCTTCGCTTCCCATTCCCTTCCTACGTCCGCTTCTTCGTCATCCAATCAAATTCCTCCTTTAATCATTCCATCTACTAACTCCCAGCATCTCACTTCATCGCTGCTGCCCGACCCACCTGCATCACACTAACTCCCCCTCCTCCACCAGGACGCACCTCACACCGTCCAGATTGATCTCCATCGCTATACTTCCTTCTTTCTCCCGGCTTCCGTCTTTTCTTTCTCGTCCCTATGACGTGCCTAGGCCCGGAACGTCGAGCCTTTGTTCCCTTCCATAGATGCTGAGTTCTTCCAGCATTTTGTGCGTGTCGCTGTGCATTTACGTCATCCACAAGCTCTCTGGTAATTATGATGTTATATCCATTTATCTACTTTTCAGTAATAATCCCACCACCCACCCCGCCTCTATTTCTCCATTTCCCACACTAGTTACCTTGAGACTACTTCTCGTCTACTCTTACCTTCTCCCCACTCTGGATAGCCGATGACCACTGCTTTTCACCTCTCCTCCCCTTTACCATTGGCTGCCCTCTTCCTTTGTTTTGTCTTGTGTTCCACGGCCGTGTCCTACTAGACTCACTGCATCTTTAACCCTTCTCCTCTTCCAACAGTCAACTTCCTAATTCACGTCACCTATGACAGCCACCTTAAATGTCACCAGTTCCTGCCTCTCAGCTGTTCAGTTTGTACAGATCACATCCCCTCCCCTTTGTTTTCTTGCGTCGGGTGTTGTGAAGTAGATAGAGCCCGTCGGCTTGCGGGTACTGGACAAAGACCCTGCTGCTGTGTATTGTGATTTGTTGACTCTTTGCGGCAATGGTGGTGTGCACGAGCGCCCTCTGCTGCCGTGAGCATATGTGCCCCGTTTTGTTTTGAACACAGAATGTTATTGCACAGCATTCTTGCGAATGAGGGACTGTCTTTGTCCCCTAGTAGACTTCCGTGAGGGGAAATGTTTTTCTTGGATAATCCGGTTGAAAGTGATTACTGTCACCTGTTTCTCGTCACCTGAATAGTCCCCTGAATAACCGGTCTGAGGTAAATCGTGGCTGGGTACATGGGTAGATATGAGGCATTCTGCTTTTCCTGGTAGGTCCACTGTCCGCAGGGTGAACACTCGTGAAATGTTCACGATAAATTTGGATGCTATTGCTCGCGACTGTCCGTCTACCATCACTTTTTGTTCAGTCATCCCGTCGTTCTCCATTAGGTGGTACGATATCTCGGTCGAGAAATTCAGTTGTTATTCAGACCGAGCATCAGAAAGGGGAAGAAATGTGAGTTAAGTGACTTTCATTGTGAAATTATTGCTGGTGCCTGAAGATATGGTTTGTGTAAGTCAGAACCTGTTGATCCCCTGAGATTTTAGGACTCCCGTGTTTGCAGAGAATTGTGCAAAACCCAGACGCACATGAAAGCCCATCCCACGCCCACCCCGCCACACACACAGACACACACACACACACACACACACACAGACACACACACACACACACACACACACACACACACACACCGAGCATCTAATTTACGAAGGCTGTCTGTGCTAAAATGCGATAGAAACTGAAACAACATCCGGACGTTGATCTAGTCTCAGGATTCTGCCTCGCCTCTCGTTGTGTGTTGGCCAGCCTCCTCAGAGCTCCCAAAATACAGTCGCCTGCACTTCTCTCGATTATATTTCATCAGCGCCATAAAAACAACAGTGGTGTGAGATAACAAAATCCGAACGCAAATAGACCTCGGGCTTTGCAGCGGATGGGCTGCCACACAGCCGGAGGCCACAAACATGCACTCGATTGTCTCTTTATTTGAAACAAGATGAAAGGAATATAATGCCATCTGAGTGCATCGTCTTCCCATCAGTTACACGCTTAAAGAAAAACAAACGTAAAAAAAATGCAATTGGATATTCTATCTCTGTGATGCATTTGCAGTGGCCGAGTCAACAGGCTTGGAGCCTGTCCAGTTCACTCTCCTTGAACCAGTGTGAGTTCCAATTTTGCCGCAGGACGATATTGTGCGATAAATGAGACACGCCGCAAAGAAGCAGGTGAAATGTAACCGGGAAGAGTAGAAGGGTGTGTGTACGTGTGTGTGTGTGTGTGTGTGTGTGTGTGTGTGTGTGTACGTGTGTGTGTGTGTGTGTGTGTGTGTGTGTGTGTGTGTGTGTGTGTGTGTGTGTGTGTGTGTCTGTGTGTGTGTCTGTGTGTGTATGTGTGTGTGTGTGTGTGTGTGTTTGTGTGTGTGTGTGTGTGAGTGTGTGAGTGTGTGTGTGTGTGTGTGTGTGTGTGTACGTGTGTGTGTGTGTGTGTGTGTGTGTCTGTGTGTGTGTCTGTGTGTGTATGTGTGTGTGTGTGTGTGTGTTTGTGTGTGTGTGTGTGTGAGTGTGTGAGTGTGTGTGTGTGTGTGTGTGTGTGTGTGAGTGTGTGTGTGTGTGTGTGTGTGTGTGTGTGAGTGTGTGTGTGTGTGTGTGTGTGTGTGTGTGTGTGTGTGTGTGTGTGAGTGTGTGAGTGTGTCTGTGTGTGTGTGTGTGTGTGTGAAGGTGGTTGTGAGGACTGAGGACAACAAGCAGGACAACAAGCAGCGAGAGACAAATTCCTGGGAGTAGATCAGATTGCAGATATACACGGACGCTAAACGTTAACGCTCAGGTAGCTAGCGTAGTTAAGACAGCAAGGGAGATGTTCTCCTTAGCAGTCGGACTTTAGAAGGCAGGAGATCTGTCAGATATACAGTACACAGCCGAGTTTTATAGAAACATAGGAAACGTACAGAACAATACAGCTGGAACATTACCTCTCGGCTCTTAAAAATCCCAGGACTGATGAAGGCCAATGTACCGTATTCCTTCGTAACCACAGAGTCAAACTGAGCAACAGCTTTCAGCGCCATATGGACTCGGACCCCAAGATCCCTCTGATCCTCCACACTGCCAAGAGTTTTACTATTAATACTATATTATTCTGCCAACATATTTGGCCTCCCAAAATGAACCAGCTCACAATTATATGGGTTGAACTCCAACTGCCACTTCTCAGACCAGTTTCCTTTTGAATAAGCTGGAGACGGATTTATAAGGAGAATCATGAGGGGCACAGCTAGAGAAGTGCGTCCGGCATGTCGGCGGCACGTCAAAGCATGTTGTACGTGCAAAAAATAAACCAAAATAATGGGACCAGTCAGCAGCAAGACCGGAAGAATCGGAACTGAGGCACCTCTTTTGGAAATTCATACACAATCTGACGATCGTTCAGGGACAGGAAATGTTAGACTACTTTTTTGCTCTACACAGAGGCTGCTCTTTAGAGAATCTGTTAATTAACCCACCCTCCTCCCCCATACGCTGTAGTAATCAGCTGAAGCACGAACAGGGAATCGAGCATTCCGCACGCACATTACAGCGAAATGTGAACCAACAGCGACAGGATGGAGAAGCACGCCATTGAGAAAATGGCGATCTCCTCACACCGCAGAACAATCATCTCGCTTTCACTGCCTCTCTCCACCCGTACTGGGTTCCCAGCCTCCCCGTCCGTTTGGACAGAAATATCAACTCCGTCAGGACGCGGTTGGTAACTCGTGATTATGAACGCTTCATATGGAGGAATCAGAACCTCTTCCTCATCGGGGACAGCCGAGTAATTTGGTATCTGGACACCGTACTGAGAGAAAATTGTAAATATAGTTTTGTTGCCGAATTCCTCGAGTTCTTTGCTGCGAGAGGACGAAACAAAACTGCCAAATTTTATTCTATCTCCCACCTTACCAATGGACTTTATTGTCATTCTTCTGTAGGTTGGCTGGGGTGGTTTACCCAACTCCTCTCTCAGTCTCCCGAGGGCAATGGATAGAAGGTACTGGAAACTTTTGAAGGGAACTTTCTGGCGTACACCGAGTCGTTGGCCCAGTACAACCTCAGTGCCGCGTTGAACTGGCTATAGAATGGAGTCTCAAGCGTATAGGCAATTATGGCCAACACGTGTTCTTCTTTGAGCCCCGGGGGCACTGGGACTTTGCTCAGCCGCGGGTCATTTTTTCGGTTATTAACTGCCTTCGTCCATGCGTAGTCAAGGGTTTTATTAATTTCACGCTCCTTTGCGAGATATTCGATGGCCAACATGTCGGACTCGTCGCTCTGGGTGTAGACATAAGCTGGAGACGGATTTATAAGGAGAATCACGAGGGGCACAGCCAGAGAAGTGCGTCGGGCATGTCGGCGCCACATCAAAGCATGTTGTACGTGCAAAAAAAAAACAAAATAATGGGACCAGTCAACAGCAAGACTTGAAGACTCTTGTAACTGAGGGACCTCTTTTGGAAATTCATGCACAATCTGACGATGGTTCAAGGACAGGAAATGATAAACTACTTTTTGCTCTACACGGAGGCTGCTCTTTAGCGAATCTGTTAATTAACCCACCCTCCTCCCCCATACGCTATTAGTAATCTCAGCTGAAGCACGAACCGGGGATCGAGCATTCCGCCCGCACATTACAGCGAAATGTGAACCAACAGCGCCAGGATGGACAGCCACGCTATTGGGGAAATGGCGGTCTCCTCACACCGCAGCACAATCATCTCGTCTTTACTGCCCCTCTCCACCCTCACCGGGATCCCAGCCTTCCCGTCCGTTTGAACAGAAATATTAACACCGTCGGGACGCTGTTCGTAACTCGTGATTATAAACGCTTCATATGGCGGAATCAGAACCTCTTCCTCATTGGGGATAGCCGAGTAATTTTGTATCTGGGCACCGTACTGAGAGGAAATTGTAAATATTGTTTCCTTGCCAAATTCATCGTGCTCTTTGCTGCGAGAGGACGAAACAAAACTGCCAAATTTTATTCTATCTCCCACCTTACCAATGGACCTTATTGTCATTCTTCTGTATGTCGGCTGGGGTGGTTTACCCAAGTCCTCTCTCAGTCTCTCGAGGGCAACGGATAGAAGGTACTGGAAACTTTTGAAGGGAAATTCCTTCGCGTACACCCAGTCGTTGGCCCCGAACAACCTCAGTGCCGCGTTTAACTGTCTATACAATTCAGTCTCAAGCGTATAGGCAATTATGGCCAACACGTGTTCTTCTTTGAGCCCCGGGGGCACTGGGACTTTGCTCAGCCGCGGGTCATTTTTTCGGTTATTAACTGCCTTCGTCCATGCGTAGTCAAGCGTTTTATTAAATCTGCGCTCCGTTGCGAGATATTCGATGGCCAACATGTCGGACTCGTCGCTCTGGCTGTAGACATAAGCGGCAGAGTTCTCCATCATGCTCAGTATGATGACGTCATCCCCACTGTTCCAAGCATTCCCTCGACCTGGAAACGGATAGGAACTTGGCATCAGAGAGCTGCGTTATGCAGAAGGTTTCAACGAGACAGGACGTTATTCGTTAGACCTTGTGTGTGTTGGGGCGGCAGGTGGGTTGGGGGAGGAGGGAGAGACACAGGTGAATATCTAGAGTTGTATAAGCTTAAGAGGGGCATAAAGAGCGCGACAGCCCACAGTCCTTTCCCGAGCTCTGGTGCATCATGAAGAACAAGGTTTGGGGTTGAAGGCGATTTAATGGGAAACCGCGCGGGAATTTCCCACCACAGAGAACGTGCTTTCATATGACCCGGACGGAGCCGCCGCAGCGAGGAAATTTGAAGCGTCTTTGCACAGGTACATGGACAGACTTAGACGGACTGGAGATACGTCTTCACTAAAGGTCTTGTTAAAGTCCTCCTCCCCTCGCCAGCCTATAGACCACCCGGGGGACAAATGTCGAACCTGCGTAGATCCCCGATCAGGGTCACCTGAAGCCGCTGCAGCAGCTGGTGGGCAGAAATGCCTGTGGTCACCCGGCCTGAAAAGGAATTGTCCAGAGGAATGCGGCGGCAACCCACTTCCTTTGGGGGAAAAAAGTAAAGAACAATCATAGTCATGTGACCATCGTCGCCGACATCACGATGGTAAACAGCGAGTAAACAAAGACAGGACTTCTTTGGCGAGACACGAACCAAACTCTGATCGGACTCTCGGCCTTAATGTCCGGTTGTTCCCGCGCCGTGTCATACTCTCTGACCCCAATTGTCGGAGAGTTGGGTTTTGGGCCCCCACCTGTACCAAACCCATCTTCCAGCAGTTAGGCGGCAGACACCACTGCCTGGACGATTCAGCTCTACTTCTAGACACGTCCAGAATGATGTTCGGAAATCTTTTTCCACTGCTTAAACCCAGCAGTGTGCCTCAAATGTTCCGTCCTGCCTGGGTGAAGAATGGATCCTGTAGGGCCGCTCTAAATCTTCTATCCTTAGATCTCCCACCTCCAGTTTATCTGCCTCTGAGATGGGGAAGGGATTTTTGCGGTCGATTCCAAAATAATATTCCTTTCGAAATATGTTTCAGCCATGTCCCTTTCAACTCCAGTGTAAACAACCAAATAACCGAAACTTACCTCCCCAGGCAATGAATCCTCCTCCCACTACACTTGGTGCTATCACATCCTTCCGAAGGTGCGGTCCTGGTATTAAACAATAGATTCATATAAAGTTTAAACTCTTCTTCATTGACCTCTGTGACTCTGTTCCCATCATGCTCTCCGGCAGTGCATTCCACATACTCAACATCCGCCGGATGAAATCGATACCGCCGAGGCTTCTCTCAGAATCTCAAAGGTACCAGACATAGTCAGTCTCGGAGCACAGCATAGTGAGGCCATAGTGGGTGGGATTTCCATCCGGTACTTTATCTCAGCACGCTGCATCACTGTGAGAACTGGAAATGTGTCAGGAACTGTTTACAGAAGAATTCTCCATCAAACTCCGATCATTAACAGGGGGTAGAAGCGCTGGGCTATGTTGCCCGCTTGGTTACCCCAATCTGCTTCGCACCCCTCTCCTACCGCCCTGAAAATTTCCAACTGATCAATCACAGGGGAGATGAGAACGCAGTGTCGATCTCTTAGGGAATGTGCACGGGAGAGGCTTAGTTCGCCCCCTTATGAATTCGACGCACACCCTCTCCGCGTTCCTGGGGGCAGACTTGACATGTCCGGGTTTGGGACGCAGGAGAGTGACCTGAATGTGTGTGATGATCGAATGGATGCGGTCTGGATTTTACCAAAATTTAGGAAGTATGTTCCCAACTGGATTGCAGAAGTTGCGATTTCACTTCTTAAAACTTGAATTATTAAGGGGTCTGCTTAACTGGGATTTAGTGGATCGGGAACGTATTCCATGCAATACCTGCAAATAAATGCCCCCCCCAAAAAAATCCCCGTGGTTCTTGAATTTAAAATAGAGACTTACTCAGATGGCACGTGGTAGAAACTAGAATCAGAATCCATGAAAATAGTCGTGTTGTCTCCATTCTCTGAAAAATGATTCACTCGTTCCCTGCTTGGGATGAAAGCAACGATGGGATTGTCGTATTCCTTCTTGATACCCCGCTGACAAAGTGATTCCTGCTCTCCGATAAGACCTGCATAACGGTAACACAGAAACTAAAGAATAAGAAGATCATTGTGCCGCAGTAGATAATTGAATATGTCGTCCAATTTCTTTCGTCCCCAATCCCATCGAGGTCCCATCCATCCCTCCCTCCCTCCCTCCCTCCCCCCCTCTCTCTCTCTTTCTATCTCTCTATCTCCTCAGTGTCTCCATTACTTTCTTTCTTTCAATCTCTCTCTGTATCTGTCTGTCTCTCTGTCTGTATCTGTCTCTTTCTCTCTCTTATTCTTTCCTTTTCTCTTCTATCTCTTTTTCTGTGTCTCTATTGCTTTCTCTCTCTTTCTCCTGTGATGAGATCTGATTGATTATTCTAAAGTGGACTGTTCCTTTAAACGAGAGAGAGAGAGAGCGCGAAGAGCGTGTGTGCTATTTCAGAGAGATAGAGGAACAGAGAGCCTGTGAGTTGCCTTGGAAACTGAAAGAGGAAGTATATAACTGACAGTTCATTTATCTGCACTGAGATATATACAAGGTTAGTTGACTTTTTAATCGGACACACACCAGAGACACACAAGAGACACAGGAGACTCCAGAGGCAAGAGGGACACTGCTGAGCTTTGTGTGCCCACGACAACGGGGGGGGGGGGGGGTTTCTGCTCACAGTGTGGACAAAGGGGTGACCGGAGGTGAGCTATCTGGAGTCTGGAGTTGATAACTACACCACAGAAGACGGCATCCCCTTTTCTGTGGTCACAAGTTGGTGACTTTTAAATAGGTTTCGGGAAAAGTAGGATGACGTGGAGAATGGGCATCGACACTGGAAGATAAACCAACACTTCAACTCTCTCTCCCCAACTCTACTCAAACCAAATTCCAGAACTGAACTGATTACTTACCGTCCCACCGTAAGACTGTATCACCCAATTACCTGCTGGGGAAGCTTGGGAAAGTTATTTATATATATATATGTGTGTGTGTGCTCTGCAAACCTGTTTACTTTATCTCGTTATATATTGCTTTATTCTCGTAGTTACTAATAAAATTTAGTTTATAACGGAAGGCTCAGACACCAGGTGTGTCCATTTCTGCTGGTTCTTTTTAACCCATTACGGGATACGGATCAAATTGGGGCCTCTGTCCGGGATTAGTGCAAAGTGGGCGTTCGTCTCAGAGATGAACTAAAAATGGTGGGGGCTTGATTGACTAGTTGATTTTATTGATTTGTGTGAGTGGATTATCAGCAGAAATGGAGTTTGGGGTTTAGTTAGTTAGTGGCAGAACCAATCCCAGAGGAGTTTTATGAAGCTAAGAGGGATGTA
This sequence comes from Hypanus sabinus, assembly GCF_030144855.1. NCBI lineage: Eukaryota > Metazoa > Chordata > Chondrichthyes > Myliobatiformes > Dasyatidae > Hypanus > Hypanus sabinus. Next base: position 1,043,766 of record NW_026781307.1, read on the forward strand.
CTGTTGGGCATTGCTCGTAAATTAAAAGTTAAGGTGAACACACGTATGAGGAAGGCTCAGATACAGCTGTTAATAGCACAACATAATGTAGCTGAGGGGAAATTCGAAAAGGAGGTGTTGGAAATGTTTGATGGTAAAGTAGCTACTAAGGCGAAGATTCACCTTCAGTTAGCAAAGCTGAAGTACAATTATGAGTTGAAATTAAAACAGCTCGAGGCCGAAGAGGCAGAAAAGCAGACAGTTCGAGAGGGGGATGTGGCAGTGACAGGATGAAGCGTTAGGTAGGGATAACGAGCTGGTGGTACCGTTTAATATCAGCCAAGAAATTAATTTAGTACCGCCCTTTGATAAAGCTGAAGTCGACCGGTATTTTCTACACTTCGAAAGGTTGCCCAGGCTCGTAAATGGCCGAGGGATGAGTGGGCTGTCATGTTACAAAGTGTGTTGAAGGGGAAGGCTCAGCAGGCGTTTTCTGCCCTGACCCTTGAACAGTCAAGGAATTACGATACAGAGAAAGATGCTGTGCTTAAAGTTCATGAGTTGCTTCCGGAGGCGTATAGAGATTTAAGGAAGTCCAAGCGCCAAACTTATGTGGAGTTTGTCCATGAAAAACAGGTGTACTTCAATCGCCTGTATACTGCGGAAGATGTTACTGAGGGTTTGGACAGCTTGAAAGAGTTGGTTGTGATTGAAGAATTTAAGAAGTGTGTTCCTGATGATATAAGGGCACACCGAGAAGAAAAGGATGACATACCTTGCGGGAGTCCGGACGGTTAGCAGACGAGGTTGTTTTAACCCCCAAGGCTGTGTTTACTCCGGATGGGAGTTTCCCAGGGAGTAGCTGGGTAGATCAGGAGAATCCGGAATTTGAAACTGGGACTGGCATTGAAAGCGTAGAAGAGGCATTTGTCCCAATTGCCTGTGTTCAGGTTGCTGAAGCACCTGTGAAATTCCAGGGTGTTGAACTTGTTTTGAAAACCAGGTAAGGTCTAAGGTGTCTGACTCGGTTGGAAAAGAATGCAGCCTTTTTGAACCAGATGGACATGTTTCAGTGAATAAAGGGTTAACCTTGGTGCCAGTGGTAATTGAGGATTGACATCCACTTGTGTTAGACGGTGTTCTAAAAGTCGGTGATATGAATGTTATGGACAATAGGGAGAAAGGTGCTGTTTCTGGATTTTTAAGCAAAGAACGTGGGAAGTTTGGACTGACTTTGTGACCTTTGACCCTGCTTGCAGGACAATGGCCTGTCAAAGAATAGGTTGAATTCTGTTTTCACAGTAGGAAGTAAGCACCTTCAAGGTTTTGGAACTGTTTTTCACGATTGCGTTGTGGAGAGAAAGGATTGTTTTGTTTTTCAGAGAGAACCTGACTGGGTTACCATAGAGACGAATCGAGTTAAAAGTCGTAAGAACAGAATAGATGGGTTGTTTGGAAATTTTCAAAAAGTAAACATGATCTTCGTAAGTTTAGTGATGGTTCTGGGTTTGGTGAACATTAGTTTGGTACCTATACAGGGTGAAGTTTATTCAGCAGTGCTGCTGACAAGCAAGCTTGTGGCTGATGACACACACAGAGTTACGGATGCACGCAGCATCCCGAAGCATGTCTAGAAATGCATTTAGCAAAGACAGGGAGAACTTGTGGGAATTTGTCAGAGGCTTTTCTACCTTCCATGTCACCTCAGGATTTGCGTAGTCAAGAGGATGAGAAAGGTTTGTCCTTGTCCAGGGATGAATTTATAGCGGAACAAAGTCGAGATTCTGAAATTGCTGCGTTAAAGGCTATAGCTCTCACAGAAGAGGAGGTTCAGAGAGAGTCAGTAGGATATTATTTTAAGGGCAGTGTGTTACGGAGGAAGTGGAGATCACCTGCTGTGCCTGCAAGTGAGGATTGGGCCATTGAACATCAAATTGTGGCCCCGAAAGTTTACAGGGCTGAAATGTTAAACATGACACATAGTGTGCCTTTAGTTGGACACTTTGGAGTCAGGGAGACAGTAAACAGGATTATGAAGGAATTCTACTGACCTAATTTAAGAAAGGATGTTGTGAACTCTTGCAAGACTGTGGTAAAAATCATTTATAATTTTTTTCACACTGGTAGGTCGACCTAAAGAAATCCATTCTGACCCGGGTAGTAACTTTACTTCAAAGACATTACAGGGGATAGTTAAAGAGTTGAGATCTAACACGTTGTGTCACCTTTGACCCTGCTCAGAGATCAATGGTCGGATGAGAATGTAAGTATGAGCGTGCTTAGTTATGTTTTGGAATTCAGAGACAGACTTAACAAGGCCCGTGACGTTGCAAAGCAGAATTTACAGCTCTCTCAGATAAACGTGAAACATGTTGGAGAAAGGGTCTTGAAGCTGTTCCCTCTCTTTACAAACCCACTTCAAGTGAAATTTAGTGGAGCATACGAAATAATTAGGAAAATCGATTCTTTAAATTATGTTATTAGAGCTCCTCGTCGATGGGGAAAGGCTACCCAGCTCTCCACATAAATATGATCACTAGTTATCATGACTCCGAACGTGCACCTGTGAGTATTGTTATGACAACGGAGGAGGTTGCATTGTCTGGTCCTGGAACACCAGAACTCCCTGTAGTTTTCCACAAGACTCAGAAATGTTGATTATTTGAAAAGTCTTGATGGAAAGACTCAACATTTGCTGTCAAAGCAACAAAGCAACAAGAGCTTAATTAACAAGTATAAAGGTTTGTTCCCTGACATCCTGAGAGCTGGCACGGCTGCAGTGTATGACGTAATGGTAGATAAAACCAATCCCATTAAGCAGAACCCTTACCGAATGATCCAAGACAAAAATAAAATTGTTGAACAAGAGATTGAATACATGCTAGCTAAGGCAAGTAACTTAGGCAGATGCTTATCCCATCCCAAAAGTGGATGATAAAGTTGGGAAGGCTAAGTACCTTACAAAGATTGACCTGATCAAAGGTTACTGGTGTGTTCCTTTAACAGAAAGCGCTAAAGAAATATCGGCATTTGTGACTCCATCTGGATTGTGTGAGTACAATGTTTTACGCTTTGGGATGAAAAATGTTCCAGGGACGTTCCAAAGGATGATGAATTCAGTGATTCAGGGTTTAGAAAATACAGGGGTTTATATTGATGACTTGGGTGTATGGAATGACACCTGGGAAGAGTATAATCAGACACACACCAGAGACAAACAAGACACACAGGAGACACACGATTCCAGTGGCAAGGAGGTCACTGGTGAGATTTGGGTGCCCAAGACAAGGGTGGGGTTTTGCTCACTGCGTGAATAAAAGGAGTGACCAGTGGGGAGCTATCGGTGCGTTGAACCCCCTTTTGGGTTGATAGCTCCACCACAGAAGACGGCATCCCCTTTTCTGTAGTCACAATCGGGTGACTTAAAATTAAGTTTAGAGAACAGGATAACGACGTGGAGGATCGACATCGGCATTGGAAGATAAAACAACACTTTAACTCTCTCTCTCAAACTCTACTCAAACCAAATTCCAGAACTGAACTGATTACTTACCGTGCCACCATAAGACTGTATCACATAATCATCTGAGCTGGGGAAACTTGGGAACCTTATTTACTCACCTATATATATGCATAAACTCTGCTAACCTGTTGGCTTTATCTCCTTTTATATCATTTTATTCACGTTGTTACTAATAAAATACAGTTTATAACGGAAGACTCAGACTCTAGGTGTGTTCATTTCTGCTGGTCCTCTTTAACCCATTACAGGGTACGTAGCACTGCCCCCTCTCCCTTTCTGCATCCCTCTCTGTCTCTCCCTCTCTCCCCACTCTCTCTCTTTCACTCTCTCACTATCTCTAACTCCGTTTCTGTCTCTCTATTGCTTTCTCTCTCTTTCTCTCTCCCTCTCTCTAACTGTGGCTGTGTATCTCTGTCTGTATTGCTTTGTGTGTGTGTGTGTGTGTGTGTGTGTGTGTGTGTGTGTGTGTGTGTGTGTGTGTGTGTGTGTGTGTGTGTGTGTGTGTGCCGTTAACCTTTTCCTGAAAAACTGAAGCAGGAGCAGTCATTGTCATGATTATTCCCTGAAACATTCCCTGCACCTTTCCAACGGCAAATAAGAAACACAAATCTGGTCAAAATACGCGCAGCGCCAGCCGGAGTTAGAGGCATGGAGAGTCTGCGTGAGGTGCGACAGACATTATTACAGCGAGAAAGGAGGTGAATTTGTTCACATTGTATACTCAACCTCCGTGACGTCACACAGCTGCCCCCGTCTGCCAGCCAGGCGTCCCCTTAACCACCCTAACTACCTGGCATAACTTCACTATGCCATTCGTTTTTCTTTTGGTTAGAAACTTCCACAAGATCATTCTCGGCTTCCAATGCTGAGCTTCCCTTTCTCTGTAACCCCACTGGCTTTGCATTGGTTTGATTGTGCTCGCGTCAAATCCAGGGGTCACCTTGCGGCAATGTTCGAGGAGCTGGGAGGGGCGACTCCACGCTGTGTCCCAATAAATAATAACAATAA
>NW_026781307.1:1053275-1063275 GCF_030144855.1 Hypanus sabinus
GGGTTAATGCCCTACGACATAGTCCCGTCAGACCTAATAGTCCTTTTTACTCAGAGAAATTAACTCGTTGTGAAAATGCGTGACAGCTCTCTGCATTTAAGCGCAAGAACACAGAACGTAGCAGTCATAAGACTTCATAAAGGGTCTGCAATGACAATCCGGAATTTTAGAAACATAGAAATCCTGCAGCACAATACAGACCCTTCGGCCCAAAATGCTGTGCCGAAAATGTAATGCCTTTTGAAAATAACTAGGGTTACCCGTTGCCCTCTATTTTCCTAAGATCGATATAACTGTCCAGAAGCCTCTTAAAAGACCCTGTTGCATCCGCCTCCATCACCGTGGCCGGCAGCCCATTCCACCCACTCACCATCCTCTCCGTAAAAAAAAACTATGTCTGACATCTCCTTGGTACTTACTTCCAAGCTCTTTAAAACTGCGCAGTCGCGTGTTCGCTATTTTTGACTTGGGAAAAAGCCTCTGACTATCCACACGATCAATGCCTCTCACTAACTTATTCGCCTTTATCAGGTCACATCATATCTTCCGTCGCTCCAAGGAGAAAAGGCCAAGTTCACTCAAACTATTCTCATAAGGCCCGCTCCCCAATCTAGGTAACATCCTTGAAAATAACCTCTGCACAATTTCCATAGATTTTCACATCCTTCCTGTAGTGAGGCGACCGGAACGGAGCAAAGTACTCCAAGTGGGGTCTGACCAGAGTCCTATGTGGCTGTAACATTAACTCTCGGCTCTTAAACTCAATGACACGATTCATGAAGGCCAATGCACCGTGTGCCTCCTGAAGCACACAGTCAACCTACGCAGCAGCTTTCAGTGTCCGATAGACTCGGACCCCAAAATCCCGCTGAATCGCGCAAAACCCCACATTGCCAAGAGTCTTACCATTGAGACCATATTCTGCCGTTATGTTTGACCTAGCAAAATGAGCCACTTCACGCGTATTTGGCTGGAACTTTTCAAACTTCCTTGGCAACCTATGGATCTCCCGCTGTAACCTCTGAAAGCTCTCCACACTGTCCACCACACCCCCTACCGTCTGCCATCAGCATATTTACAAACCAATGTTCCACTTACTCATTCAGGTCATTTGTAAATATCACGAAGAAAAGGGGCCCCAGAACAGATCCCCAAGGCACACGAATGGTCACCGATCTTCATACAGAATCTGTCCTGTCTACAAACACTCTTTGCCTTCTGCAGGCAAGCCATTTCTGGATCGATAAAGCCAGGTCCCGTTTGATCCCATCTCTCCTTCCTTTCTCAATAAGCCTTGTATGAGGAAACTTATTAAGTCCCTTACTCAAATCCATATGCACTACATCTATTGCTCTAATTTCATCAATATGTTTTTTTTCACATCCTTAAAACATGTAATCAGGTCCGTAAGGTACGAAATGCCTTTGACAAAGCCATGCTGACAATTCCTAAACATATCATAGCCTTTCAAATATTAATAAATCGTGTTTCTCAGGACAGCCTCCCGCTGTCAAACTAATGTTTTATTTTCAATTTGACTCTTTGTCAGGCATTTCCCAACATTCCAGTCCATATTATCAGTATTTCTATATTATAGGTACGCACCAGTGGGGTAAAGATTATCGATCGCAAACATTTCCACGGTGTAGCCCGCCTTTGTTTTGCGTTTACCAATATTTTTGGGGTTTAATCGTGCGTCTCTCGGTCTCTTACACGGAGCTGTCACAACCAAAATACCTGTTGCAAGCAAATACTTCGAAATCAGCAATCGCAGGAACCGACACTGTTGGCTTTGCCCACTTTCGTCTTGAATCGTTTGTTCTGCAGTTCCTGTTTTCAATTCGAAGAAAACGCTTTCTGAGATCCGCTGCTGCTGGAATCGGGTCAGCATGTCGGCGTCCAGCTTGCCCTGTGGTGCAATCTGACAGTTCAATTGCAACATTACCTCCTCTTCTTGTGCTGGCTGCAGAGGCAATGGGTCATTCGGCCAACCAACCTGCCCCCTCTCCCATTCACTATCTCTGATCTGCTGCTGAATGGTTCTGACCCCTTCCTCTTGGCCGCCAAATCCTTAATTATTGTAAACTTGTGTTTAAATGCACCCAGAGATCTCGGTTTGTTTTATTGAGATGTTGGATTTTTTTTCTCCTGCAAACGCGGCCTTCTCACGACAAGCGTAACTGTGTTCAGGAATATAGGAATAAAAAGAGGTTGGTTCAGTTATTCACAGTCTCACTGGGACGTAGAGCGTTCTACACTGTTCGGTGATGCTGAACTCTCAAGGGAATACAGATACAAAATTCCCCGAATGCGGCGTCACACGTAGTCAGGATCATAATGAGAGCTTTTGGCACATTGGCCGTTATAAAATAAAGTATTGAGTATAAGAGTTGCAATGGTATGGTGAGGTTGTACAAGGCATTGGTGAGGAGGAAGTTGTAGTATAGTGTGCAGTTTTGTTCACCGGATTACTGGAAGAATAATAATAAGGTTGAAAGAGTTCAGAGAACGTTTACAAGGATGTTGCAGGAACTTGAGAAACAGAGTTATAGAGAAAGGTGGAATAGATTAGGAGTTTATTCCCTGGAGCGTAGAAGAATGAAGGGAGATTTGATAGAGGTGTATAAAATTATGATGGGTATAGATAGAGTGAATGCAAACAGGCTTTTTCCACTGAGGCTAGGGGTGAAAATAATAGAGGACGTGGTTTAAGGGTGAAGGGGGAAAGGTTTAAAGAGAACATTACGGGGAGCTTCTTCACACAGAGAGTGGTGGGAGTGTGGAATGAGCTGCCAGATGAAGTGGTAAATGTGGGCTCACTTTTAACATTGACGAAAAGCTTGGACAGGTACATGGATTAGAGGTGTATGGAGGGATATGTTCCTGGTGCTGGACAGTGGAAGTAGGCAGAAAAAAATGTTTCGGCACAGCAAAGAAGGGCAGAAAGGACTGTTTCCGTGCTGTAATATTCTAAGGATCTGTCGCTGATCTCTCTTCAGTAGGAAGACACCATTTCTATGTTTTCCACATCCTTCCTGTAGTGAGGCGACCAGAACTGAGCACAGTACTCCAAGTGGGGTCTAACCAGGGTCCTATCTAGCTGTAGCATTAACTCTCAGATGTTAAACTCAATGCCACGGTAGATGAAGGCCAACGTACCTGAAGGCTTCATCACCACAGAATCAAACTGCACAGAAGCTTTGAGTGTCCTCTGGACTCGGACGCCAAGCTCCTTCTGATCCTCCACACCGCCAAGAAAGTCTGGCCTTTAGTACTATATTCTGCCATCACATTTGACCCATCAAAATGAACCAACTCACACTTATAGTGGAGCGTCATATACTGTTAGTCCATGTGTCTATGTTAATTTTATGTAACCCTCAATTTACTTGTACATTGCGCTTCATAGGATATCTTTTATGTATATTATTCTATCTCCTTTAACTGAGCTGTTTTAAGCTAATGCATTGTGCTGCATCAGATCCGGAGTAACGATCGACAAGCAAGCGGAAATGTGCAGACTCTGGAAATCCGAGCAACACACACACACACACACACACACACACACGCGCACACACACACACACACACACACACACACACACACACACACACACACACACACACACACACACAAACACACAAAAACACACACACACACACACACACACACACACACAAACACACAAAAACACACACACACACACACATACACACGCACGCACACACACACACACAAACACACAAAAACACACACACACACACACACACACACACACACACACACACAAACACACAAAAACACACACACACACACACACACATACACACGCACACACAGACAGATGGAGGAAATCAGCAACCAGCCAGCAGCATCTGTGGAAAAAGAGTGAAGAGTCTACGTTTTATGTTCTGCCCAAGGGTTTTGGCCCGAAACGCCGACTCTTTACTTTTTCCCTAATGGATGCTGCCTGGTCTGCCGAGTTCCTCCAGTCTTTTGCCTATGTTTTGCTCCGGGTGTATGAATCGTTTTTATTTATTCACCTCTTCACCACATGTGGTACTGCAGAATAATCTCGAACCTTGAAAATGTTGAGAGCGTCTATGTTAGTCCTTTGTAGACGTAGGTGAAGGGAAATGTTTCTAATAGTTAATCCGGCAGAAACTGGTTCCGATTATCTACTTCCATCAGCCTCCCGGTACAACTGGAATAACTGTTATGAACTAATGCCTGGCCGGATGTGTGGCCAGATTTGAGGTATTCCACATGACTTGGTTCGTCCACTAACCACGGGGCGACCGCTGACGACATGCTCGCTATTCAGTGGAATGCTATTACTCGCGTTCCCCAGGACGCCATAACCTTCGACCTTTTGCTCATTCTGCTCAGTGACTCCCGCGGTTCATTGTTGGTTCATGCGCTCTGTCAGTCTTTAAGCGAACGGGAGATTTATATTTAGGAACAAACCTTTAGTGGATGGACCGTGTATACTTGGTCAAAATTTTCGCATTTGGTAAATTGGAAGTAAATTAATTGAGACCTCATATTTTTAGTTTCATAATGTTTGTTTAATATGCCATGTTTGTGACAGTGTCCGAGCGGAGCAGAGCTTGTTCCACAATTTCAATTTATCAGCAGGATCTCGGTTGATTAATAGAGAATGGGTAGAAAATCACAACTAAATTATCTACAAATAAGCAATCAAATAATCTCCAGCATTTGATAAGGTTCCACACGGTAGGCATTTTTTTTTTAGAAAGTCAGAAGGCATGGGATCAAGGGAACCTTTGCCAGGACGTTTCAGAATTGGTTTGCCTGCAGAAAGCGGAGGATCGTGGTGGAGTGTGTACATTCGGATTGGAGGGTTGTGACTAGTGGTGTCCGACAGGGATCTGTTCTGGGACTTCTGCTTTTCATGATTTTTATTAATGACCCGGATGTGGAGGTAGAAGGGTGAGTTGGCAAGTTTGCAGAAGACGCAAAGGTTGGTAGTGCTGTGGATAGTGTAGCAGATGGTTAAAGATTGCAGAAAGACACTGATAGGATGCAGGAGTGGGCTGAGAAGTGGCAGATGGAGTTCAACCCAGAGAAATGTGAGGTGGTACACTTTGGAAGGACAAACTCCAAGGCAGAGTACAAAGTAAATGGCAGGATACATGGTAGTGTGGAGGCGCAGAGGGATCTGGGGATACTTGTCCACGGATCCCTGAAAGTTGCCTCACAGGTACACAGGGTAGTTAAGAAAGTTTATGGAGTGTTAGCTTTCATAAGCCGAGGGATAGAGTTTAAGACTCGCGAGTTAATGATGCAGCTCTGTAAAACACTGGTTAGGACACACTTGGAGTACTGTGTCCAGTTCTGGTCGCCTCACTAAAGGAAGGATGTGGAAGCATTGGAAAGGGTATAGAGGAAACTTACCAGGAGGCTGCCTGGTTTAGAGTATGCATTATGATCAGCGATTAAGGGAGCTAGGGCTTTACTCTTTGGAGAGAAGCAGGATGAGAGGAGACATGATAGAGGTATACAAGTTATTAAGAGGAATATTTAGAGTGGACAGCCAGCCTCTTCCCCAGGACGCCACTGCTCAATACAAGAGGACGTGGCTGTAAGGTAAGAAGTGGGAAGTTCAAGGGGTATACTAGAGAAAGGGTTTTTACTCAGAGAGTGCTTGGTGCCTGAGTTTGCGGTGAAGACAGATACACAAGCGAAATTTAAGAGACAGCTAGACAGGTATATGGAGGAATTTAAAGTGGGGGGACATATGGGAGGCAGGGTTTAAGGGTCGGCACAACATTGTGGGCTGAGAGGCCTGTACTGTGCTGTACTATTCTATGTTCTATGATTCAGTATCGTCTATAAAGATGGACCAAAGTGGCTTATAATAATGCTAATTTAGCACAATTTAAAGACATATCTCAACATTACACCCGGGGTTTTGAACGGTTTTGGAGTGAAGGCATTTCCTTTCACACACTCGGTGTCCCCTTTCTTAACCTGCAATTGAATGTTCTATCACAGTGATGCATCTGCACTGGCCGGGTGATCAAGCTTGGGGCCAGTCCAGTTCAAATTCCTTAAACCAGTCTGAGGTCCAATTGAGTAAACTGAAATAAACCGAAATAATTTACATCCCCCCCCCCCCATGGGCTTGGTCGCGCACTTAAGAGGGTTTGGTCGCCAATTGTAAAATCTATGAGCAACCAAGAACAGCGCTGTTGTTGCAAGTGCCGCCTTTGCCCGCAGGACGATATTGTTCAATTATTGAGATAGGTAGCGATGAAGCGGCCGAAACGACATCGGAAAGGTCTTTGGGGGCGGAGGGCGGCTGTCAATCAATTTGGTGAGGACTGGGGAGGCTGGACAACACACAGCGATTGGCAAGATCCTGGGAGTAGATCAGATAGCAGATGTGGAATGAAATGGAAGTTATCGAAGTGGTAGCTAGGGTAGTTAAGAGCGCAAATGAGATCCTCTCTTTAGAATTCGCGTCTCAGCAAGCAAGCTTGAAGTTGCCATTGGCATAACTTTAAGAAGTTTTGGTCGCCCATAGCTATGAATTTTGACTCGGTATAGGCTGGTGTTGGATTAAGAGGAATTATGCACAATGCTGTGGGGGCAAAGCTGGACAAGTGAGGACACGGCGTTACCACAACAAGGAATGTTGGACAAATGAGAGAAGAAAGGTAAACGATTGAAATAGTGAACAGTAAGAGTGGAACTAACTAATGCACCTGCCGTTAGAAAATCAAAATAAAAGAAGTATAATTTGGGACATGAAATGTTAGACTATGTTTTTGTTCTACACGGAGGCTGCTCGCTATCAAATTTGTTAGTTAGGGTCAGTGTGTGTTTGTGTGTGTGTGTGTGTGTGTGTGTGTGTGTGTGTGTGTGTGTGTGTGTGTGTGTGCGCGTGCGTGTGTGTGCGTGTGAGACCGTCCTCCAGTGAGGGTCAGTGTGTGTGTGTGTATGTGTGTGACCGTCCCCCAGTGAGGGTCAGTGTGGGGGTGTGTGTGTGTGTGTCTGTCCCCCAGTGAGGGTCATTGTGTGTGTGTGTGTGTGTGTGTGTGTGTGTGTGTGTGTGTGACCGTCCCCCAGTGAGGGTCAGTGTGTGTGTGTGTGTGACTGTCCCCCAGTGAGGGTCAGTGTGTGTGTGTGTGTGACCGTCCGCCAGTGAGGGTCAGTGTGTGTGTGTGTGTGTGTGTGTGTGTGTGTGTGGCCGTCCGCCAGTGAGGATCAGTGGGTGCGTGTGTGTGTGTGTGTGTGTGTGTGACCGCCCCCCAACCTTCCCCACAATATGTGTCAATGTTAGATAAAGTCCTAACCAGAAATTCTACGCATAAATTACATCGAAAACTCAGCCAACAGCGCCAGGATGCACAGCCACGCCATTGGGAAAATGCCGGTCCCCTCACACCGCAGCACAATCATCTCGCCTTTACTGCCCCTCTCCACCCTTACCCGGATCCCAGCCTTCCCGTCCGTCTGGAGAGAAATATCAACTCCGTCAGTACGCGGTTCGTAACTCGTGATTTTGAACGCTTCATATGGCGGAATCAGAACCTCTTCCTCATCGGGGTAAAACGAGTAATTTTGTATCTGGGCACCGTACTGAGAGAACATTGTAAACATTGTTTTGTTGCCAAACCTCGTCAATCTGGTGCGAGAGGACGAAGCAAAATAACCAAATTTCATTCTAGATCCCACCTCACCAAATGACTCTTTGTGCATTCCTCTGTAGGTCGGCTGGGGTGTCAATCCTGAGTCCTCCCTCACTCTCTCGATGGCAACGGAGAGAAGATACTGGAATGCTTTGAAATGAAATTTCTCCGCGTAGACGGAGTCGTTAGCCCCGTACTTCCTCATCGCCTCATTGAACTTGCTACATAAATTATTCGGAAGCGTGTAGGCAATTAAGGCCACCACGTGTTGTTCTCTGAGCCCCCGGGGTACTGAGACATTTCTCAGCCGCGGGTCGTTTTCTCTTAGGTCAAGTGCATTCTTCCATGCGTTGTCAAGCGCTTTATTAATTTCACGCTCCTTTGCGAGATATTCAGTGGCCAAGCGGTCGGTCTCTTCGTTCTGGGTGTAGATGTAAGCGGCAGAGTCATTCATCATGCTCAGTATGATGACGTCATCCTCGTTGTTCCCGGTGTTCCTGTCTACATTCCCCCGACCTATACACGGATAGAAACTTGAAATCAGAGCTGCGTTATGCACAAGGGTACAACGAGACAGGACGTTATTCGTTTGACGGGGGGGGGGGGAGGGGGTGGGGGGGAGACACGGGTGATATCTAGAGTTGTATAAACTTAAGAGGGGCATAATCAGCGTCACAGGGGCATAAACAACAATCCTTTCCCGAGGTTTGATGCATCATGAAGAACAAGGTTTGGGGTTGTAGGCGATTTAATGGGAAACCGCGCGGGAATTTTCCACCACAGAGAACATGCATTCATATGACCCGGACGGAGCCGCCGCTCAGAGGAAATTTGAAGCGTCATTGCACAGGTACATGGACAGACATAGACGGGCTGGAGATAGGACTTTACTTAAGGACTTGTAAAAGTTCTCTCCCTTCGCCGGCCTAAGTGTCGAACTTGCTTTGCTCCCCGATCAGGTTCACCTGAAGCAGCCGCAGCGGCTCGTGGGCAGAAATGCCTGGGGTCACCCGGTCCGTAAAGGAATGTGGTGGCAACCCACTTGCTTCGCGGAAAAAAAAAGTAAAGAACAATCATAGTCATGTGATCATCAACGCCAACATCAAAAAAGGTAACCAGCGAGTAATCAAAGACAAGACTTAATTGGCGGGACAGGAACCAAACTCAGATCGGCCTCTCGGCCTTAATGGCCGGTTGTTCTCGTGCCGTGTCACACTATGACGCTCTGACCCCCAATTGTCGGAGAGACGGATTTTGGGCCCCCACCTACATCAACTCCATCTTCCAGCAGATCGGCGGTAGATACCGACGCCTGGATGATTCAGCTCTACGTCGGGACACTTCCTGAATGATGTTCGGAAATCTGCTTCCTCTGCTGATCCCCAGCAGTGTGCCCCAGATGCTCTCACCTGTCTGGGTGAAGAAGGGATCCCGCAAGACCGCTCTAAATCTTCCATCCTTAGATCTCCCAACTCCAGTTTATATGCCTCTGAGATGGGGAAGGCATTTCTGCCGTCGATTCCAAAATAATAATCCTTTCGCAATATGTTTCAGCCATGTCCCTTTGAACTCCAGTGTAAACAATCAAATGACTGAACTTTGCCTCCCCAGGCAATGAATTTTCCTCCCTCTACATTTGGTGCTATCACATCCTTCCAAAGGTGCGGTCCTGGTATTAAACAACAGATTCATATAAAGTCTGTACTCTTCTTAAGTAACCTCCATGACTCTAATCCCATCATACTCTCCGGCAGTACATTCCACGTACTCAACACCCGCCGGATGAAATCGATACCGCCGAGGCTTCTCTCAGAATATCAAAGGTACCAGACATAGTCAGTCTCGGAAGACAGCATAGTGAGGCCAGAGTGGGTGGGATTTCCATCCGGTACTTTATCTCAGCACGCTGTATCTCAGTCAGCACTGGAAATGTGTCAGGAACTGTTTACAGAAGCCCTTCCCGTCACACTCCGAGCATTAACAGGGGGTAGAAGCTCTGGACTGTTGCCCGCTTGATTACCCCAATCTGCTTCGCACCCCTCTCCTACCGCCCTGAAAATTTCCAACTGATGAATCACAGGGGGGATGATAACGGAGTGTCGAGCGCTTAAAGAAAGTGAGCTGGAAAGGCTTAGTTCGCCCCCTTATGAATTCGACGCACACCCTCGCCGCGTTCCTGGGGGCGGACATGACACGTCCGGGTTTAGGACGGGTTGATGCCGGATGGGTGGACTAATCGCAGGAGAGTGACTCGAATGTGTGTGGTGATAGAATGGATGCGGTCTGGATTTTACCCAAATTTAGGAAGTATGTTCCCAACTGGATTGCAAAAGTTGCGATTT
>NW_026781307.1:1068275-1080775 GCF_030144855.1 Hypanus sabinus
AGACAGGTATGTTCCATATCAGAAGAAATATTCGAATGGATGAAAGACACTACCGTGGCTGGCGGTGAACTCAGAGCCAAAGGTCAAAAGAGAGGGCATAGCAGAAAGCTAAACCTGTTTGGAAGATAGAGAATTGGGAACTTCTGAACAACTTGCAGAAGAAAACCAAGAAGGTCATTCGGAAGGGAAAGATGAGCGTCAGGGAAGTGAAGTATTTTGACTGACAATTATAACTGAAAAGGAGTTCAGGAAGCTAAATGGTGGACAAATCTCCTGGATTTGATGGGATGCACACTTAGATTCTGAAGAGAGTAGCAGTTTGCGCAAGCAATGACAATAATCTTTCAAGAATCGACATATTCAACGTTGTACCGAATGGCTGGAAAATTGCAAATGTTACTCCGCTGTTTAAGAAGGGTGGGAGGCAGCAGAAAGGAATCAATAGACACATTAGCCTGACATGGTGATTGGGAAGTTGTTGGAATCGATTGTTGGGGGTGGGATTAAGGAGTACCTGGGGGCATATGACAAGGTAGGCCAAAGCCAGCATAGTTTCCTAAAAGGAAAATCCTGCCTGACAACCCTACTGATTTTTTGAGGAAATTCGAAGCAGGGTAGAGAAAGGAGATATAGTTGATGTGATATACTTGGATTTTCAGAGCGCCTTTGACAAGGTACGGCACGTGACGTTGCTTAGCAAGATAAGATCCCACAGTATTACAGGGGAGTGAATAGCATGGCTGGAGCATTAGTTGTTCTGCTGAAAAGATACTGTTTGAAAAAGGGATTCTGTTCTGACTGGCTGTCAGTTACCAGTGGAATTCCACGGGGTCGGTGTGGGGACCACCGCTTTTTACGATGTATGTCAATTATTTGGACTATGGGATTAATGGATTTGAGGCTAAATTTGCCGATGAATAAAAGATAGGTGGGTGAGCGGGTAGTACTGAGGAAACAGAGAATCTGTAAAGAGACTGAGATGGATAGGCGTTTAGGCAAAGAAGTGGCAAGTGAAATACAAAGTTGAAAACTATTACTATTAGATGCAGACTATTACTTAGATGCACATAGAATTCAAAATGTAGAGATACAAAGTGTCTTGAGAGTCCTTTTGTAAAATAGCCTAAATGTTAACCTCCAGACTGAGTCGGTGGTGATGAAGGCGAATGCAATGTTGGCGTTCCTTTAAGAGGTATACAATATAACAACGTCGATGTGATGATTTGGCTCTATAAGGCACTCATGAGACCATACTTGGAGTGTTGTGTGCAGTTTTGGGCTCCTTGTTTTAGAAAGGATATACTGACCTTGTATATGGGTTCAGAGAAGATTCACGAGAATGATTCCAGAGATGAAAGGGTTACCGAATGGGGAGCGTCTTGGAGCTCTTGGGCTGTATTCCCTGGAGTTCAAAAGAATGAGGAGAGATCTCATAGAAACATTTCGAATGTTAAATGGCCAGAACAGATTCGATATGGCAAAGATTTTTTTCCCATGGTAGGGTAGTCTAGAACACGAGGGCACGACTTCATGATTGAAGGACATCCATTTAGAGCAGAGATGCTGAGACATTACCAGTTAGACGGTGTTAAATCTGTGGTTTACTTTGAACTTATCAACTTTTCCTCCCAATCCTGTTTGCACTCGGCCCGAACTCCTGACACCGCTTCTGTGCTTAAAACCTTCCCACCTTTCCCATCTCAGACCATGCGAGTACGTCATCACTGCCATCGGAGAAAGGGGAATTTACGTACAAATTAATGTTGAAAGGCATTACGTAAAGAACCGAGATATTGTGGGGCATGTTCACAGGACCAGGGTAATCGTTCGGTCACTTGATCCCGAAATACCGCGAGGAGAACTCAACTGCACAAGACTGGAGGCATCGCGTTTTTTATATTTCTTTGCTCATCTGTCTCTCTGAATCTCTGTATCACTATAACAATGACTTGCCTTATGTTTCTTCTGTTTGTCTTCCTTGCTCGCTCACTCCGTTCACTCTTACCCCGTTCCTTCTGCCTCCCTTCTCTGCTTATCTCTGTTCTTTCTCTTGCTTATTTCGGCGCACCCGTCTTCTGTCAATGTTCCCCTTTACTACAAGCCGCTTTCATTCCCACTCTTCTTTCCCCTGACTGCACAGCTCACCCCCTCCTCCCCCGCTAAAATTTCGGGCTTCCCTTCTCAACCTACCCAGGCAGTTACACCACGAACCCCCGAACACCTGCAAGCCGTGTAAATCTTTCTCTGACTGTCTCCCTGTCCGATCCCGTGAGCCGCCGGGCACGGTGGCGCAGCCGAAAGCTGCGATATCTCATTCTCCAACACACTGACCACAGAACAGATGTTCATTCATTCCCGAGGTTGTGAGCGAAGGGAGACGGAATGTCTGTAGCTCTGTTTAATCTGAACCCTTTGTGTTACGGGTAAGCGAGCAAGCTTATGAGAGGCATAGCGAGAGTGGATCGGCAGTGCCTGATTCCCAGGGCAAGAACAGCAAACACCAGAGGGCATATGTACAAAGTTAAGGGAGGGAAGTTTAGGGGAGACATTAGGCGTCAGTGTTTAACACAGAGGGTTGTGTGTACCTGGAATGACTTGCCGGAGATGATGGTGGAAGCTAAAACATAAGGGGTATTTAAGAGCCTCTAGGACAGACACATGGATGAATGAAAAATAGAGAGTTACGGGGTAGTGTGGGATCAGTAATTTTTTGAAAGATATATGGGTCGGCACAACCTCGAGGGCCTGTACTGTGCCGTAGCATTCTAATGTCTCGTGTCTAGTTCTTTTCTGACTGTCTCCTGTTGTTTCAATCCTTCGTTCTGGTAGAATGATTTCTGCCTCACATTTCGCAGATCCTTTCACCCCTTCCCCCGGGACGTTGAACCCTGTCCGCCCATGTCTAATTACGCCCAAGCATTCCCTATTAATTCTACTTGCGTTCTCTCCCCTGTGGAACCGTGTGAACTAATTCACAGTCCGATGAAGTTGGGGAACCGTTCCGCTATGACGGGCCTCTCCGTGACATCTTATACCCGGGCAGTACGCCACGGGAACAGGCCCTTCGTCCCAGAATGTTCAGAAGACCGAAAGACATTCGTGATCAAACTCCCAACTCAATCATCATCTGCTGCTTTCACAATGTCTACATCCTCCCACTGGCTCACACTTCTGTGCCCGTCATACGGCTCTTGTAATTCCAGAATGTCTCACTCTCTACGACCACCCCAGGCACCGCAGTCCATTTAATCTGTATAAATAACTTGCCGCTCACATCTCTTTGAAATCATAATCTCTCACCTTAATTGCGTGAATTCTGGGAAGGGACATGTCAACCCTCGGGGGGAAGGGGGGGGGGTGTTAGAAAAAGTACTGCCTTCTTACTGATCCGTCTCCCTTCATTCATCAACTGAACGAGTTTTCAAACACGCTGTACTCACTCAGTCCACTCTTCCAACTTATAACATCGAAGGAGGGAATCTGCCGTTGGCCAGACGACGTGTCCTTTCCTTTTCCAGCCTCTGACCTGGGAGATCTTTCTTGCGGTGGGTGATCTCCGGAGTTCTCCGGGCTTTGCATTCGAACTTCCTGATTTTAAAACACTACTTATGAGTTCAAATGACGCAATTCGGTTTTGCTGGCACGAAGTCACCTGACCAGCCTGAAACACTCTCCGATTGGATGCGGTGGGAGGTTAACCCATTCCACCCCTTTGCTGATTTAATTAGCTCTGTTGGACCTCGCCCAAACCAGTAAACCCGGTCAACAAGCCACTGGGCCGAGATAATGAGATCACTTCAGCAAACCCGCCATTGTTCGCAGGACTCTGGAATGGAGAACTAATTAATACTTTGCTTTGGGTCGTTTTCTGTTACGGTTTTTGATTTTGCTTTCCATGAACGCTCTCTGTGATCTTCTGAACATCTGCCACTATTCCCACTACACTGTTTACAGAGATTGATCTCGGGTTTATCAGACCAACAGCAGAAACTCCCTGAGCACGCGTTCAATTGCTCTGTTTCAGTTTTCCAGGAGCAAGAGCCGATTTATCGAGCAGTTCGCAAAATGTATCTCGCCAGGTAGCTTCACAAAATGGCAGACCCCATTCTTTCAGGCGTGCATCAACCGGCCTGTCCGCGTTCACTGTTCTTACCCGATTGCAGTCCGATATTATCTTCCATCGGCCACGTGAGAAGGAAGCCCTGAGGCCCAGATCTCTGTATTCGGGAGCCCTTTTTGGGCTGGAAAGCACAGGTTCTTGAAATAGAGTGGATAGCTTCACTCACCACTGCTCCGAACTGATTCGTCCACCTGTGTAATCACTTATACAAACCCTTGAAAACTCACCTTCCGAGTATTACTTTCATTTGCACATTGTGTCTTCAATGCTCATCTACAGTTTTCTTGTAGATGAATTCTAATTTACTCTCTCTTTTCTCTTGCAAAAGAACAATTCTTAAGATAGCAAATGGAAAAACCCTGGGACATATTTTAACTTTGGGACATTCTGTTCTGAGACAGGCGGTGGCAGTTCTCGCAGTGGGACCGGCACCAATTTTCACCGGGCTCCTTACTGAGCGTAATCTAAACTCATTATTCATACAGTCAAGGTGCGTAAGAAATAACAAGGCGCCCTGAATCGGCTGCGGCGGGATGTTCCCGCTCACAGGGTAGCATGTGGAAAGCTATCCACACAGCCATCACTCTCTGCTTGCCATTAACAAGATACCCTGCGATTTAATCACCGCATCTCCCTGACTCTCTCAGGCCTTTACTCTCGGTGCCGCAGCGTCTTGTTCTGCTCTGGCCGCTTTGTTAACTTTCATGTTGAATAACGTGCTCTGTTTTTACTTTCGGTTCCTCGTTTCCAAGATGCCTGTGTGTTATGTGTCGAAACAATTTTCATGACACTTCACTTCACTTCACTTCCTGGTTCTGTTTTCAGTGCAGGCTTGGTCTCTTTCCCATGGAAACTCGACTTCTATTTATACCTGATCTGCTTCAAACCAGATCCCAACCCTTCCGCTTGTACTTCGAATCGCGCTTCTCACTAAACACACCAAACACACTCAATTATTATAACGGTTTCATTGAGATTCTGCTCAGTTTTGACCCGTAAACGGGAACATTTCACGACGAATGTCTCTGTCAACAGTTAGACGGGTTAATGCCCTACGACATAGTCCAGCCAGGCATAATAGTCCTTTTTACTCCGAAAAATTAACTCGCTGTGAAAATGCGTGACAGCTCTCTGCATTTAAGCGCAAGAACACAGAACGTAGCAGTCATACGACTTCATAAAGGGTCTGCAATGACAATCCGGAATTTTAGAAACATAGAAATCCTGCAGCGCAATACAGACCATTCGGCCCACAATGCTCTGCCTTCTGAAAATAACTAAAGTTACCCATTGCCCTCTATTTTCCTCAGATCGATGTAAATATCCAAGAGTCTCTTAAATGACCCTATCTGGCTGCCACTTCTCAAACTTGCTGGGCAAACTATCGATCTCCCACTGTAACCCTCTGAAAGCTCTCCACACTGTCCACCACACCCCCTACCGTCTGCCATCAGCCTATTTACTAACACATCTCCTACCTACTCATACAGGTCATATGTAAAACTCGCGGAGGAAAGGGGCCCCAGAACAGATCCCCGAGGCACACTACTGGTCACCGATCTTTATACAGAATCTGCCCTGTCTACAAACACTCTTGGCCTTCTGTCGGCAAGCCATTTCTGCATCCACAAAGGCAGGTCCCGTTTGATCCCATCCTTCCTTCCTTTCTCAATAAGCCTTGAATAAGGTAACTTATTAAGTCCCTTACTCAAATCCTTATGCAATACATCTATTGCTCTAACTCCATCAATATGTTTTGTCACATCCTTAAAGAATGTAATAAGGCCCGTAAGGCACGACCGGCCTTTGACAAAGCCATACTGACTGTTCCTGATCATATCATAGCTCTTCAAGCGTTCATAAATCCTGCCTCTCAGGACAGCCTTCCGCTGTCAGACCAACGTTTTGTTTTAAATTTGACCCTTTATCAGGCATTTCCTAACATTCCAGTCCATATTGTCAGTATTTCTATATTATAGGTATGCACCCAGTGCAGACAACTGTGGGGTAAAGATTATCGATCGCAAAAATTTCCACTGTGTAGCCCGCCTTTGCTTTGCGTTTACCAATATTTTTGGGGTTTAATCGTGCGTCTCTCGGCCTCCTACACTGGTCTTGTCACAAACAAAACTCCAGCTGCGTGCAAATACTTCGAAATCAGCAATCGCAGGAACCGACACTGTTGGCTTTGCCCACTTTCGTCTTGAATCGTTTGTTCTGCATTTCTTGTTTTCAGTTCGAGGAAAACGCTTTCTGAGATCCGCTGCTGCTGGAATCGGGTCAGCACGTCGGCGTCCAGCCTGGCCTGTGGTGCAATCTGACAGATCAATTGCCACATTACCTCCTCGTCTTGCGCTGGCTGCAGAGGCAACGGGTCATTCGGCCAACGAACCTGCCCCCTTCCCCCATTCATTATCTCTGATCTGCTGCTGAATGGTTCCGAACCCTTCCTCTCAGCCGCCAAATCCTTCATCATTGTAAACTTGTGTTTAAATTCACCCAGAGATCTCGGTTTGTTTTATTGAGATGCTGGAACTTTTTTTCTTCTGCAAACCCGGCCATCTCACGACAAGCGAAGCTGTGTTCAGTAATACAGGAATAATAAAAGGTTCGTTCAGTTATACACTGAACAGCGTTCTGCACTGTTCGGTGATGCTGAATTCTCAAGGGAATACAGATACAAAATTCCCTGAAAGCGGCGTCACACGTAGTCAGGATCATAATGAGAGCTTTTGGCACATTGGCCAGTTATAAAGCAAAGTATTGAGTATAAGAGTTGGAATGTTCTTGTGAGTTGTATAAGACATTGGTGAGGCTGAATCTGGAGTATAGTGTGCAGTTTAGGTCACTGAATTACAGGAAGGATATTAATAAGGTTGGAAGAGCGCAGAGAAGGTTTACAAGGATGTTGCCGGGACTTGAGAAACTGGGTTACAGAGAAAGGTTGAATAGGATAGGACTTTATTCCCTGGAGCTTAGAAGAATGAGGGGAGATTTGATAGAGGTGTATAAAATTATGATGGGTATACACAGAGTGAATGTAAGCAGGGTTTTCCCACTGAGGCGAGGGGAGAAACAAACCAGAGGACATGGCTTCAGGGTGAAGGGGGTAAGGATTAACGGAAATATTACGGGGTGCCTCTTCACACAGAGAGTGGTGCGAGTGAGGAATGAACTGTCAGAAGAAGTGGTAATTGCGGGATCACTTTTAACATTGAAGAAAAACTTGGACAGATACATGGATGAGAGATGTATGGAGTGATTTGGGCTAGTTGCATGTCAGTGAGACTGGACAAAAAAAAATGGCTCAGCACAGCCAAGAAAGGCCGAAATTACTATTTCTGTGCTGTAATTTTCTATAGATCTATGGCTGATCTCTCTTCGGTTAGAATACAGATACAAAAGGGAGGAGTCACAGTGTTCCAGCTCATCTGATTAAGAGTTTCCTAAAATGACAGATGTTCTAGTCGATGGAAGACCCTGCCACAACATGACACACTAACCATCCATTGCTTCCCATCGAGTTATGACAGCAGGAGATATGAAGGGAGTATTTGTGCCGCACCAGCCGCTCTACAAAATCACGACAGCCATAACTAGCATCGATGCGCGTAAAATTTATTCACAGCGTAGGTAATCAACACGGAGAGGGAAAGAGTTTCAGGTGAGAAGGGAAAGACCGGAAACGGGCCCGCTGTGCAACAGCTTCGCCCAGAGTAGCCCGAGAGGGTTCTCTGCACCAATTGGATGATGTCGACTCCTGGATACAGCTGCCAGAGGAAAAGCATTTAAACAGCGTTTAAAATCTGCTTCGGCAGGGCCGTGCAAACGACAGAGAATGGGACGCGTTTTCACAAACGTCTTAGTCTGCATCATCCAGTTGGGCCGAGGGGAAGGATATTAGCAAAGGCTTTTGTCAAGTTAACAAATTGAGATAACTTGAGTTCCTGTGATTGAGGGGATTTCATTTGCCAATGGCTCAGAGGAGAACAGGGATGCAGGGCGGTGTGTCTGACAGCGAGGCCCAACTGAACTCCAGCCATGGTCATCACTGTTGGAGTGCGCATCACTGCGTTACATCGAAATATGTCTGGTAAAGGTGATTGATGCAACCTACGGCTAAAACTCCGAATCGTTACTCTGATAATATGGCAGGCAGAGCGATCTGGGGCCGCTGCCCATCGAGAGAATCAGCATGGGAGAGGATTTGTCAGAGGTGTACAAGATGGTAAGAGTCATGGACTGAGTGGATTGAAAATAAAAAAAGAAGGCTGGGACGAGAGGGTGATAATAAAGTGGAACGTGCATGAAGAGAGAGAATAATGCAGATCGGTCAGCTGCACAAAGTAAGGCAAGTGGGAATTACTGCAGCGAAGTGTGATGGAATGCATTTAACAATAGAAATAATAAAAACAACAAGAATAATAAGTTTATTTACTGAGCATTTTTCATACTGACCGTGCAGATCAAAATGCTTACCAATGGAATAGAAGTCCGAACATGAGAATAAAATTTAAAAATAAGCATGGAATTGGAAAAAAAAACAACAAAAATATCAGACACGACGAAATCTGCAGATGCTGGAAATTCAAGCAACACACACAAAATTCTTCTGGAACACAGCAGGTCAGGCAGCATCTATCAGGATTAACTAACGAAGGCCTGAAAATACGTGGACTGTGCTTCTTCCTGTAGACGCTGCCCGGCCTGCTGCGTTCCATCAGCATTTTGTGTGTGTTGTTGAAACAAAAAGATATCACTTAATAGCGGGGATAAAAACAGAAGATTTGAGCAGGAGCAGGAGCTTATCGTTGTAGGTACTGGACTAAGCAGTTTAGGAGCCTGGTTTAAAAAAAAAGGTGAACTGACAATGATCACTCGTGGGCTTGCATGATTGGGAGGATGTTGAGAGGTGTGGCTGAACCGGTGGGTTGGTCGCAGTTCGACCACGATATACACCCCAGCTACAGGGCATCTCTGCACGGCTTTTAAATGGTATAGGTGACGAGTTTGTTTCCAAGACATGCCAGCGACACTGAATAGCAACACACACAAAATGCTGGTGGAACACAGCAGGACAGGCAGCATGTATAGGAAGAAGCGCTGTCGACTGTCAGACCGAGACCCTTGTCAGGACTAAGGAATGGTCTCGGCCCGAAGCGTCAGTTACTCTTGACGAAAGGTTTCGGTCCGAAATGTCGACAGTGCTTTTTCCTTTAGATGCTGCCTGGCCTGCTGCGTTCCACCAGCTTTTGGTGTGGGTTGCTTGACTTTCCAGCACCTGCAGATTTCCTCGCGTTCACGGACAATGAATGACGGGGCCCTGATGCACACTGAGGAACAAGGGGATATAGGACAACAGGTCTAACGATCTGCTCAAGAGGCGGAATCTGATGAAGGGGGCGAACGGGAAATTTCCCTTGATCGGTCGAGATAGAGAGTTCCAGGGCGAGGGAAGTTTCCTGAACTAAAGATCTGCACAAGAGAGCTCTCAGTGGTTGGAGCAGACAGTCCGGATGACCTGGTCATCAAATGCCCGCCGAAGGAGCGAGAGACGAATGCAACATTCCGAGACACGTGGAAATGTGCAGTTGCTAACCGGACTACTGGAACACCTCTAAAGACCCTTGCAGTTCCCCGCCGCCTACGGGAAGAGCTCCGGCTGGCCGCCATTGCCTGCACGATTAGAGGGTACTTGATAGAGGTCTACAAGAATATGAGAGGCAGAGATAGGGTGGACAGTCAGTACCTGTTTCCAGGGCATCAGAAGGAAATACCAGAGTGCATATGTTCAAACTTAAGGAAGGAAAGGTGAGGGGAGAGATCAGGGGTAAGTTATTTACACAGAGGGTTGTGATCACCTGGAATGACTTGCCAGCCATGGCGGTGGAGGCTAAAAGATTAGGGGATTTAAGAGTCTCTTGGAAAGGCACATGGATGAAAGAAAAATGGAGGGTTATGGGGTACTGTGGGTTTAGCACTTTTTTTTAAGGATTACATGGGTCGGCACAACAGACAGGCAGACAGACAGACGTTATTGAATCCGAGGGAAATTTGGTTTCGTTACAGCCGCACCAACAAAGAATAGTGAAGAAATATAGCAGCATAAAATCATAAATAATTAAATGATAATAAGTTAATCATGCCAAGTGGAAATAAGTGCAAGACCAGCCTAATGGCTCAGGGTGTCTGACACTCCGAGAGAGGAGTTGTAAAGATTGATGGCCACAGGCCGAAATGATTTCCTATGACGCTCAGTGTTACATCTCGGTGGAACGAACCTCTGGCTGAATGTACTGCTGTGCCTAACCAGTACATTAGGGAGTGGATGGGAGTCATTTTCCAAGATGGCATGCAACTTGGACAGCATCCTCTTTTCAGACACCACCGTCAACATGGAGGGCTGAAGGGCCTGTACTGTGTTGTAGTGTTCTATGGTTCTATCAGTGATTGCGGCGGACGCTTACCACGCGTTTCATACGGGTCCGGAAACAGCGACAGGAAATACTCGTCTCTTTCATTGACGAGCGCCTATTCCCTTCTGTCCGTTGCCCTCGACAGGATGAGATTAAAAAAAAAAGAAATCTTCCCAGACGTCCTATAGAGGGACGGGCATTCGTTCCTTGGGGAAGATACATGGATGGAGAGAGAGAGAGAGGGAGAGAGAGAGAGAGAGAGAGAGAGAGAGAGAGAGAGAGAGAGAGAGAGAGAGGGGGAGGGAGAGAGAGACATTCATAGACAGACAGATTGATAGTGAGAGAAAGAGATAGATAAATAGATAGATAGAGACATCATTGATTATAATTAGAACATCAATTGTAGAGACCTTGAAACTGTCCATAAATTGCAGAATCAATTCAGAGTTGAGATACGTGAAGTTATCCAGACTGTTTCGAGAATGGGAAGAGACCAGGTGTTGGAGGTACCTGATGATGTATGCCGCTTTCCTTTTACATTTCCGCCCCACCCCCCCGGCATTTCTTAATCCTACCTGCACATTCCACCAAACAAAACAACGACCAGCGAATCGCATAGTGTCGCAAAAACCGGGTCAGTAAAGCGCAAGGAGAGTTGATTGGACCCACCGTGGATTAGATAGAGAGATAGAGAAAGGGTGCCTCCTTTGGCAGAAGGGGTTTCTCCCCATATTACAATGCGATCTGAATTCATACACATTATTATTACTGTTAGATGACCACAACTTTCCAGGATATTAACATTCTGTACATTACAAAAAAGGAATAGTCCAATAAAAAGGAATGGCGAGACAGTATTCACGGGTTCATGGAAGAGCGGACGTGCCAAGAAACTGCTCTTGCAACGCTAGATGCGGTTCCTCAAACTAATGTCCTGGCCTTTTCATGACGGGACTGGAATGGGCCATGATCTGATGGCAAGAGTCCTTACTGGTAGACTCCGCCCTGTTGAGGCACCTCCACTTGAAGATAAATTGATGGTGCGTTGTGATGTGTCCTTAATAGAGATGGTTTAGTCGGCAACCCTCTGCAACCAACTGGGAACCTGCACATTTTATGTAATGAGGGTGTGAGTGATTTCAAAACTGGACAGAAGTCCTTTGTACAAAAAATCGTTGCCTTCCGGAAGATCTTTCCAGGTAAGATTCCAGAGCAGAGGCAACGGAAGCCCAGGGGTGAGTGCGACGCCGTTACAACTCGGGACGTTGGAGTTCGGCGTCCAGTTCCACGCAGTCTCCAAGGGGTATTCGATATTCTCCCTGTGAACAGCTTGAGTTTTTCCGGGTGTTCGGGGATACCCGGCACACAGTCCAAGAGTTCGTAAGTTAATGTTTCAGGCTGACAGACAGACAGACACACTTTATTGATCCCGAGGGAAATTCGGTTTCGTTACAGCCGCACCAACCAAGAATAGTGAAGAAATATAGCAATATAAAACCATCAATTATTAGTAATAATAAGTTAATCCTGCCAAATAGAAAAGAAAAAGGCATGTACCAGTCTATTTGCTCAGGGTGTCTGGCACTCCGAGGGAGGAGTGGTAAAGTTTGATGGCCACAGACAGAAATGACTTTCTACGACGCTCAGTGTTACATCTCTGTGGAATGAGTCTCTGGCTGAATGTTCTCCTGTGCCTAACCAGTGCATTACGGAGTGGATGGGAGTTCTGTGAATACGCTACTGTTGGGCGGCTGGAGAACGAGGCTGCTTGTCCCGGAAGGGCCCGGTCCGCGCTGTACCTAGAAATAAAGAAAAAAACAAACAACATCCGGAAGGTGCCGGATAAATTAACTGAAAGGAACGGCTTTGGAAAAGATGGCGGACTGGTGAACGGGATGGTGAATTGTGGTGCTGGACAGTTTGTGAACCCTGTAGAACTTCCTCT
Source organism: Hypanus sabinus (assembly GCF_030144855.1). NCBI lineage: Eukaryota > Metazoa > Chordata > Chondrichthyes > Myliobatiformes > Dasyatidae > Hypanus > Hypanus sabinus. Next base: position 1,080,757 of record NW_026781307.1, read on the forward strand.
ATTCCTGCGAATATGCAAC
>NW_026781307.1:1085775-1103088 GCF_030144855.1 Hypanus sabinus
TACATTAGGTTACCGGTAGCCTTCTACTTTTTTTCTACGCTCCATGTACCTCACCAGAAGTCTCTTAGAAGACCCTATCGTATCAGCCTTCACCACCGTCGCCGGCAGCGCATTCCACTAACTCACTAATCAATGTGTTAAAAAAAAAAACTTACCCCTGACATCTCCTCTGCCTATATCAAGCACGCTAACACTGTGCCCTCTCTTGGTAGCCATTTCAGCCCTGGCTAAATATCTCTGACTATCCAGACGATCAATGCCTCTCATCATCTTGTACACCTCTATCAGGTCACCTCCCATCCTCCGTCGCTCCAAGGAGAAAAGGCCGAGATCACTCAACCTATTCTCATAAGGCACGCTCCCCAATCCAGGCAACATCCTTGTAAATCTCCTTTGCACCCTTTCCATAGGTTCCACATTCTTCCTGTAGTGAGGTTACCAGTAATGAGCACAGTTCTCCCTCCACCTGGGGTCTGATCAGGGACTTATATAGCTGCAACATTACCTCTCGGCTCTTAAACTCAGTCTAACGGTTGATGAAGGCCAATACACCGTACGCCTTTTTAAACACGCAGCCAACATGCGGCGCAACATTGAACTTTATGGACTCGGTCCCCAAGATCTCTCTGATCCTCCACACTATCAAGTCTTAGTTAGCATAAATACTACATTCTTCCAACATATTTGACCTACGAAAATGAACCACCTCACACTTAACTGGGTTGAACTCCATCTGCCATTTCTCCGTCTGGAAGGCGAATAATGAGGAAATATGTTATTTGTTATTTATATAGTAGAAGGTTGAGAGGAGATTTGATAGAGGGATAGGAAATTACTTTGCGTCTGGATAGATTCAATGCAACAACCACAAGTGGTGCATGCGAGCTCCATTTCAACGTTGAAGGGAAGTTCGGATAGTCACATGAATGGTCGGTGCATGATGGGCTTTGGTCTCCGTGAACGCCGATGTCAATAGAGTGGTTAAATCGTCCAGCACGGACAAGGTGGGCCGAGGGTTGTGATTCTGTGCTGCACTTTTCCATGTTTCCAAAAACTTGAGACGCTGTGGCAGAATTATTCGTCCATCGAGTCTGCTCAGCAGGATTTACTAACCTTCTAGAACCATAGAACCATCGAACATCACAGCACAGAAACAGGCCTCTTAGACCTCCTTAGCTGTGCTGAACCAACTTTCTGCCTAGTCCCACTGACTTGCACCTGGACCATATCCCTCGATACCCCTCTCATCCATGTACCTGTACAAGTTTTACTTAAATGTTAAAAGTGACCCTATATTCACCACTTCAACTGACAGCTCATTCCACACTCCCACCACTCTCTGTGTGAAGAAGCCCCCCCCCCCCCTAGTGTCCCCTTTAAAATTTTCCCTTTTCACCCTTAACCCATGTCGTCTGTTCTTTTTGTTTTCTTCCCTAGCCTCTACGGCATTCTTCTTTATTTCCCCGACACCCTTTGATGTCTGGACAATTAAAAACCTGTTTGTTACGTACACCATAACGGGTTAAAAGGACCAGCTAAAATGGAAAATACATTTGGTCTGGTTTTGCAACAAACAAAACACTATTTATTAGAATCTAACAATAATAATAAAATTAAAAACAGAGATACCAAAGATTTAAAGTGTCAGGTATAGATACACGTATATAGGTGTGAGTATATGTTTCCCAAACCCATTCAAGCTTAGGTGATAAATGATACAGTCTTATGATGGTATGTGAGAAAGTTCAGCTCAATGCACGAGGTTGCTGTTGTTGGTAAGAGAGAGAGATTTGTAATCCAAAGGCGTATGTTGTGAGAAGGCAATTACGTCGATAGTCTACATATTCCACGACAGCAATCCAAAATAACAAGAGCAGTAGGTTTTAAAGGCAACAAGATTGAATCTGCAGATGCTGGAAATAAATAAAATCACAAAATGCTGGCAGAACTCAGCAGGCCAGACAGCATCTATGGGAGGAGGTAGTGACGACGTTTCGGGCCGAAACCCTTCATCAGGATTGAAGTAACATGGGATGGTCAAGGTGGGATAAGAAGTGGGGGTGGGAGGGATGAAGAAGAGAGCTGGGAAATGATAGGCTGGAAGGAAATGGGTTAGGGGAAAAAGGAGAAAGAGAACCAGACTAAAATTATAGGTGGGGATGCGGTAGGGGGAGGGGGTCTGCAGCGGTATCAACGGAGGTCTGTGAGTTGAAGGTTTTATCTCCGAAGTTCTTCCACTCCAGACACGAAATATTACAGACAGTCATCTTCAACGAAGATCCTTTCAACACAAGTGGTACCACACCCGAATTCAGCTACGGGACATCTCAATGTGGTGTCCATAGGTTACTCAAACAAAATACACGAACGGATTATCACCAATAGTAGCTTATCACAAAAAAGGGACCATCTTCCAGCGAATCACTCAGGCAAAGGGTGACACAGCGGTAGATTCCACAAGTTTACCCCAAAAACACAACGTGATAGCCACTTATTCAGTTCCACAACATACGAATTAACTCCAACAGTAATTTACCACAGGGGTGCCTTTCTTCAGTGAACTACCACACCCAGACAAAGGGTAAACACACACGTGGTACTCACAAAGGATTTACCCTCACCAGGAACCCAGTCCTATGGATTAACTAAGTGACAACCCCACTTCTGTAGCCGAATGGAAACAAACACCCTCTCGGGCTACTTAGAGAGAGAGTCCAAACTGTGATCTCTTTGTCACTAGGTTTCTTCTGTTCCAAATCTTCCTCTCCTCTCTTCTCTTCCGGAAAGCATGTTCTAGTTTCAGAAAACTTGTGAGAGACATTTAACAATACTCTGGATCGATCTTATCTCACCCCTTTTGGGTTGAGTTAAATTTAAACCTGCGACTGACTCACTGGTGTCTTCCATTGACCGAATCCATTTTGACTCTAACAGTTTGTCTGTAAGAGAATCATCTGACCTTGCTTATTCAAAACAAGCCGGAGGAAAAATGTAAACAAGCCGCAGAGAAACCATTGATTGTCCATTAGATAACTCCACCGCTTTTCGCGACAGCAACTCAGAAGCAGGAGGTGCCCTTGCATAAGTCCAAACATACTGTTGTCAGTCGAAATCAAATAGAACAAATGTCAGTCTTATTCTGTCGGCGTTTTAAAGCGACAGCCCACAGAAAAATGAAAAAATAGGGGTAGACAACACTCCTCCCCATAAGAAAGCAACATTTTGATCATAGAGCAATTTTTTAATAACTGTAGATTTCAGAACATACAGCAATGCATCTGTGATTAACATGTAGCACATTACAGAAGCGTATTACCATATAACCAGATACAAATTACAGTACAGAAGCAGGCCATCTCGGCCCTTCTAGTCCGTGCCGACCGCTTACCCTCACTCAGTCCCGCAGAATGCACTCAGCCCATAACCCTCCATTCCTTTCGTGCTCAAAAACCAATCCGATTTTACTTTACATGACAATATCGAACCTGCCTCTACCAGTTCTACTGGAAGCTCGTTCCACACAGCTACCACCCTCTGAGTAAAGAGGTTTCCCCTCGTGTTACATCTAAACTTCTACTCCTAATTCTCTACTCATGTTCTCTTGTTTGAATATCCCCTACATTCAATGGAAAAAGCCTATCCACATCAACTCTATCTATCGCCCTCATAATTTTAAATAGTTCTATCAAGTTTCACCCTCAACCTTCTACGCTCCAAAGAATAAAGAACTAACTTGTTCAAACTTTCGCTGTAACTTAGGTGCTTAAACCCAGGTAACCATCTAGTACATTTCCTCTGTACTCTTTCTATTTTGTTGACATCTTTCCTATAATTCGGTGACCAGAACTGTGCACAATACTCCAAATTCGGCCGCACCAACGCCTTGTACAATCTTAGCATTACGTCCCAACTCTTATACTCAATGCTCTGATTTATAAAGGCCAGCATACTGGAAGCTTTGTTCAACACCCTATCCACATGAGATTCCACTTTCAGGGAACTATGCGTCATTATTCCTAGATCACTCTGTTCTACTGTATTCTTCAATGCCCTACCATTTACTTTGTATGTCCTATTTTGACTAGTCCTACCAAAATGTACATCTCACACTTATCAGCATTAAACTCCATCTGCTATCTTTCAGCACTTTCTTCTAACTGGTCTAACTCTCTCTGCAAGCTTTGAAAACACACCCCATTATGCACAACGCCACCTATCTTAGTATCAACTGCATACTTACTAATCCAGTTTACCACCCCGTGATCCAGATCATTAATGTACAGCACAAACAACAATGGACCCAGTACAGATCCCTGAGGCACACAACTAGTCACCGGCTTCCAACCTGACCAACAGTTATCCACCACTACTCTCTGGCATCTCCTCTCCAGCCACTGTTGAATCAATTTTACTGCTTCAATATTAATACATAACTATTGAACCTTCCTAACTAACCTTCCGTGTGGAACCTTGACAAAGCCCTTACTAAAGTCCATATAGACAACTTCCACTGCTTTACCCTCGACAACTTTCCTCGTAACCTCTTCAAAAAACTCAATAAGATTTGCCAAACTTGACCTTCCACGCAGAAATCCCTGTTAACCGTTCCTATCCAGATAATTATATATACCATCTCTAAGAATACTTTCCATTAATTTACCCACCACTAACGTCAAACTTAGAGGCCGATAATTGATAGATTTACTCTTAGAACCCTTTTTAACAATGGAACCACATGGGAAATACGCCAATCCTCGGTTTAATGACATTTGAAATATTTCTGTCAGAGCTCCTGCTATTTCTGCACTAACTTCCCTCAAGATCCCAGGGAACATCCAGTTAGGACCCGGAGAATTATCCACTTTTATATTCTTTAAAAGCGCCAGTGCTTCTTCTTCTTTAATTATCATAGTCCCCATAACTGCCATACTTGTTTCCCTTACCTTACACAATTCAATATCCTTCTCCTTAGTGAAAACGGAAGAAAAGAAATCGTTCAAAATTTCCCCCATCTCTTTTGGCTCCACACATAGCTGTCCATTCTGATTCTCTAAGGGACCAATTTTATTCCTCACTATCCTTTTGCAATTAATATAACTGTAGAAACCTGTTGGATTTATTTTTTACGTTACTTGCCAAAGCTACTCCCTATCTTCTTTTAGTTTTTTTTTAAATTCTTTCTACATATTTTATATTCCTCGAGCACTTGATTTACTCCATGCTGCCTATATTTATTGTAGATATCTCTCTTTTTTCCGAACCAAGTTTCCAACATCCCTTGAAAACCATGGCTCTCTCAAACTTTTAACCTTTCCTTTCAACCTAACAGGAACATTAATATTTTGTACCCTCAAAATTTCAACTTTAAGTGATCTCCATTTCTCTATTACATCCTTCCCATAAAACAAATTGTCCCAATCCAGTACTTCGAAATCCTTTTGCATCTTTTCTGTGTTAGCCATTCTCCAATCAAAAATCTCTTCCGTGGGTCCAGTCCTACCCTTCTCCATAATTATACTGAAACTAATGGCATTGTGATCACTCGACCCTAAGTGCTCCCCTACACATACCTCCGTCACCTGACCTATCAATCCCTAACAGGAGATCCAAAACTGCCCTTTCTCTAGTTGGTATTTTTATACATTGCTGCAAAAACTGTCCTGCACATATTTTACCCACTCCAAACCATCCATCCCATTTACAGTATGGTCTTCCCAGTCTGTGTGTGGAAAACTAATATCTCCCACAATCACAACCCCGTACTTACTACACATATCTGCTACCTCCTTACAAATTTGTTCCTCCAATTTCGCTCCCCATTAGGCGGTCCATCATACACCCCTATAAGTGTTACTACACTTCTCCAATTCCTCAATTCCAGTCACATAGCCTCCCTAGACGAGCCCTCTAATCTATCCTACTAAAGCACCGCTGTGATATATTCTCCGACAAGCAATGGAACACCTCCCCCTCTTGTCCCTCCGATTCTATCACACGTGAAGCAACGAAATCCAGGAATATTTAGATGCCAATCACACTCCTCATGCAACCTTGTTTCTCTGGTAGCTAGAAAATCATATTTCCAGGTATCAATCCATGCTCTAAGATCCACCTTTCTTACAATGCTCCTAGTATTAAAATAGATGCATTTAAGAAATTCTCCACCTCTTACTCTCTGTTTATCACTAACGGTGTAAACAACTTTACCATCTTCTTTTTCTTCCTTCTCCTCTACATTTTCGATCTGAACTCTCCCGTTCTCTATCAGCTGCCTGTCCTCCCTCATACACTGTCTACTAGCTTCCTCTATTTGTGAACTAACCTCCACTCTCCTAGTCTCGTCAATTTGATTCCCACCCCCAAGCATTCAAGTTTAAGGTCTCCCCAGTACCCAATTACTAATTTCTATTTCACTATTACACACCGTTTTTAATATACCCGGTTAGTTGCCTTCCACTGCTATCGTTGGCAATGAATTCCCACATCAACCCACACATCCGTTAGTCTCGAAGGACATATCCTTTTCTGTTGAGGCTACGCAACCTGGTCCCACACTCCGCCACAACAAGAGGCATGCTCTCAACGTCCGCTTTATCCAGGCCATTCAGTATTTGATATATTGCAATGAAAACCACCCACTATCCGTCGCCCCACCTCCTCATCCTCCTCCTCCTCCACACACACACACTCTCACACACACACACACACACACACACACACACACACACACACACACACACACACACACACACACACACACACACACACACACACAGAGATATGTTCGAAATTACAGCGCGGTTCGGCGGGGCGCTACGAAGGACTACTGAAACTATATTCTAGTCTTCGCGAAAGGAATATCAACGTTGCATTCGCTTTTTACGACCATGTCAACCTGCAGGTGAAAAATTGAAGATTTCTATGCGAGGAACACCCATATCTACTTGCATTTCTGATTGCTGCATTTTCTCCCTATTTTGAAAACTGTCTACGCCGTTTTATCTCGGAACGAAATACGTGTTCATACAATTAATACAATTTAATACAATTTCCTTTCTGTCACTGAACTGCCCATTTTACAAGGTAGTCCATCTGTTTATTCAGACCCCGTGCATCCTCAACACTACCTGCTATTTCTGCTGTCATGGTGCCGTTTGTAAAACTGGACACACGCTCACATCCTCTCTCTCTCTCCCACCCCCCCCCCCCCTCTCTCTCAGTGTGTTTTGCTACTTCCCCCAAAGAATTCAATCAGGCTCGAAAGGCACGATCTGCCGTTGTCAAAGCCATGCTAATCAGATTATGTCCCTCGAAGTGCCGATAAACTCAAAAAAATAATTGAAGAAACTCCATAGGCCGGGCAGCATCTATGGAAGAGAGTAAATACTCGTCTTTTCGGGCCGGGACCCTCCATTAGGAATTGATGAAGAGTTTCGACACGAAGCACCTTCTGCTCAATCTTTTTAATAGATGTTGCCTGTCCTGCTGAGTTCCTCAAACTTCGTGTACTTATCCGGTTTCATGGCTGCGACCGGATTTGCAGATTTCCTTCAGAAATCTCTGCCTTCGGCTTCTGCTGCTTATATCCTTTCTGTTTGTTCTACATCTGTTCTTTCTTGCCGAAACTGTGAAACAGGATGCCTGATATCCGTTTCTGTCGTGGTGAATGTTGTCTATAGGAGATACCGTGTGCAGGTGATGTCGCTGGAAGGATGTTTTCCATGCAGATATGCACACATGTACTAACTTATATCACTTCGTATGTGTAACGTAAAAGTGCGCAAATGTGACTATCATTGTGGACCGATTTTTGGTGCCTGTCGGCACATGTTTGAAACTGCTGACCTCCTGGGACATTATGTCTCCGGTGTGTACGGGAAATGGGGCAAAACACAGTCATACATGCTCACATGATGCCACGACAGGACAGACAGACAGACGGGCACACACCACACACACACACACACACACACACACACACACACACACACACACACACACACACACACAGACGCACACAGAGACAGACAGGCATACTTTATTGATCCCGAAGGAAATTTTGTTTCGTTACAAGAATAGTGTAGAAATATAGCAATATAAAACCATAATTAATTAAATAATAATAAGTTAATCATGCCAAGTGGAAAGAAGTCCAGGACCAGCCTATTGGCTCAGGGTGTCTGACGTACTACAGTGGAGATGTAAAGTTTGATGGCCACACGCAGGAATGACTTCCTATGACGCTCAGTGTTACATCTTGGTGGAATGAGTCTCTGGCTGAATGTACTCCTGTGCCGAAGCCAGTACATTATGGAGTGGATGGGAGCCATTGTCTAAGATGGCATTCAGCTTGGACAGCATCCTCTTTTCAGTCACCACCATCAGAGAGAGCAGTTCCAACGCCACAACATCAGTGGCCTTACGAATGAGTTTGTTGATTCTGTTGGTGTCTGCTACCCTCAGCCTGCTGCCCCAGCACACATTAGCAAACACGATAGCACTGGCCACCGCAGACTCGTAGAAAATCCTCAGCCTCGTCCGGCAGATATACACACACACACACACACACACACACACACACACACACACACACACACACACACACACACACGCGCGCAACATGTGCAGACAAGCGCACACCGGAAGCGATTAGTTAACGCATTAGGGTACATGCGATTATCTCGGTATAAGAAATGCTCAAATCAGACATTCTGCATACCGATTTGGACATGACTGGTGGGAACAGTTTGTCAGGAGGAAAACAGCAGAAACTGGCAGACCCGAGGCATCAACTCAAGCTTGAGATTGAGAAACATTTTCACACCACACAAAACCCGCACGGCAGAGTGCCGGCATGTACAGTTAAAGTAAGAGATCTGCATTGAAAGATCTGTGTAGGTTGGATGTTTGAAATCTAGAATTCCGTAACCAGTGGGCACTCTTCATGAAAAAATATCCGTGACAACTTGAACCATCGTTGCATAAATGATTGTGGAGGTGCTGTGAGATAGGAACCGGTGTGAAGGAGACAATCGGGTTGCGGAACGGTGCAAAGACCCCGCTCCTGTGCTTGTGATGCTTTGACTCTGCGGAAATGTTAATATGGACGAGCGCCCTCTGCTGGCTCAGAAACAGGTGACTTGCCTCTTTTTGAGAGACCATGTTATTGGACCAATGTTAGGGTGATGTTGTTCCTGGTGGACGCCCGTGAAGGGAAATGATTTTCACTGATAATATGCTAGAGACTGGTTGCTGTTAATCATTTGAAGCACAGTCCTTTACCGTTTGAGTAACAGGTCTTGGATAGTACGCGGCTGGATAGGCTGGTAGGTATGAGGCATTTTTTAAAAGCTTGGTTGGAGTGACCACCCATGACATGAGCACGATAACTTCGGATGCTATTACTCACATTTCCCAATTTTCAATTTTCCCAATTGTTATACTTGCTCAGTGACCCCGTGGTTCTTCATTGGCTAATATAAAATTATAGTCTTTAAACAAACCGGCGATTAATATTTACGAACAAACATTTATTCGGTGGACTGTTTAAGATTAAGCAAATGAAACCACATTCAGTAAAGGTTTGGGAATTAATGAAAACTTTACACTTTTGTTTCCAAAATAAGCCGATATATACCATCATTTGTGACAGTGGTCGAGCAGAATAAGCGATCACAGAGTTTGGCATCTGCGATTTGAAGTTATCATTGGGTCTTGATTGATAAATTTATAAAAGGTGACAGATCTCAATTAAAGAGTTTACAACATATCAATCATGTAATCTCCAGCTATGCAGGAAACACTTTGAACAGGTACATAATAACCCAAGTTCAGCTTCAATAAAGCCAGTTAAGAACATTGCATCCCGGAGTTTTTCAATGGTTTTGGCGTGGCATTTCTTTAAATGCAGTCAGTTGCCACATTTTTGGTTCACCTCCCCACCTGTTCGTTCATGCAAATATCTAACCAGACAATCATCGGGGAGCAATTCAGTGCAGAAATGCTTGCAGGTACGGTCAAGAGATTTGGTTGTTGTTCAGACAAGCATCAGAAAGAGGAAGAAATGTGAGGTAAGTAGCTTTCATTGAGGAATGACTTTTGGTGTCTGTCGGGAGAGAGAAACATATAAAGCCACGGCACAATACAGGCCCTTCGGCTCACAAATCTGTGCCAAACATGCCCCTACATCAGAAATTACTAGGTTTACCTATGCATGAAACCACTGATCTCCTGGGACTTTATGCCTCCAAAACACAGGGCACACACGCACATGACGCCACGCGCGTGCACGTGCGTACCCACGCGCGCACACAAAAACGCACAAGCACACACAAAAAAAATGCACACCATCCATTTACTGGTAGCTTTGTTTGTGAAAATCCAAGCACATCTTTCCCTCCCTACCCCCTCAGCTTTTCTCAGGGATCGTTCCTTCCGCGACTACCTGGTCCACACGTCCCTTCCCACAGAACTCCCACCCGGCACTTATCGCTGCAAGCGCAAATGCTACACCTGTCCCCACACCTCCGCCATTACCACCATTCCGGGCCCCAGACAGTCCTTCCAGGTGAGGCAACACTTCACCTGCGAGTCTACTGGAGTCGTCTATTACATCCGGTGCTTCCGGTGCGGCCTCCTCTACATCGGCGAGACCCGACGCAGATTGGGGGTCCGCTTCGTTGAGCACCGTTAGACAGGACCTCCCGGTTGCCGCGCACTTCAACTCTGCCTCTTATTCCCGTCTAGGTATGTCCATACATGGCCTCCTCTACTGATATGATGAGGACAAACTCAGGTTGGAGGAGCAACCCCTCATCTACCTTCTGGGTAGCCTCCAGCCTGGTGGTATGAACATTGCATTTTCCAATTTCCGGTAATTCCCTCCCCTCCCCCTTCCCTTATCCCAGGTCCCTCTCTGCCTCTCTCCCCTTTCAAGTTTCTGCTTCTTTATCTCTACAGTTCTTTCACTCTTATCCCCTCCCCCTCCCCCTTTTATCTTTCCTCTGATTGGTTTTCCACCTGGCGCCTCTAGACCCTACCCCCTCCGCTATCTCTATTACTGGGCTTTGGCCCTCTCTTCCCCAAATTCCTGATGAAGGGTCTCGACCCGAAACGTTGGCTACTCTTTTCTCACGGATGCTGCCTGACCTGCTGAGTTCTTCCAGCGTTGTGCACGTATTCTTTGTTTGTGAATATGTGTTAGTAAATAGGAGAGATCGGAGAACAATGGCCAGGCTAGTTCAATCGGACAGGAAGGGGACGGTAACTGAAATAATATTGATCTACCGCCAGGAATTTGTCAATCGCTGTGTACAGAGCTCCCAAAATACATTCACCTACACTTTTTTTCCCCCCAATGACATTTCGCGAACGCTAAATACGTCGGATTTTGAAGTGGATGGACTGGAGCAGCAAAAGGCCACAAAAGACAATGTGTGATCTATTTTACAGGTATGGGGGAAACGTAATATGCCGGCAACAGAGCGCATCTCCTTATTTATTCGAAGAGCCTGGGATTGAATGTTCAATTTCGCTTATGTTTTTTTTTCCTTTCGACTTCTCAGTATACCGGGAACCCGTTCAGTTCATTCTCCTTCTACCAGTCTGAGGTCCACTTCTGAAAATCAAAATAACCCGAAATAATAATTATATTATCAATTACATGTCAATTTAAGAGAGTATGATCGTCAACCTTCTTCTTCTTCGGCTGTCCATCGAATTTCGATGACGACTGAGGACTGGGCAAGTTTGAATGGAAGTCTTGAAGTTGCCCATGTGGCCCAAGGGAAGGGCAAGGGCAGATACTGCCTGGAACCGGTGCCATCGCAGAGCAATGTGTGGTTAAGTACCTTGCTCAAGGACACAACACGCTGCCTTAGCCTAGTCCCGAACTAGCGACTTTCGGATCACTAGACCAACGCCTTTACCACTTGGCCACGTGCCACGTCAATAATGATCGTCAATAATAATAATAATAATAATAATAATAATAATAATAATAATAATAATAATAATAATAACCTGAAGGAAATATTATTCGTTAGAGGCAGCGGAAGGCAAGCGGAGCACCAATAAACGCCGTGAGTTCTTTATCCTTGCCTGTTCTCTTTCTTTAAAAAAAGGAGGCAGTGCGCAGGCGCGGGAAGCGTCAGCGACATCGGCGGCGGCGGATGGCGGGCGGACATGATGAGCTCTTTCTCCTCATGTGTGTTGTTTTCTTATTGTGTGAACCTTAAGAGACAGAAAGGGTGGAACGGATCGGCCACTGCCGTGGCGACCATCGTCGGAGTGCAGGCTAAAGTCAGAGTGGGAACTGAGAGGATGTGCCCCAAAGGGCTCTGACGAGAAGAGTCTGAGGCCAAAGAAACAAATAAGAAGGGGGGTTATTTTTTCTGATATGGTCTTGGTTGCCCTAGGTACCGAGCCAGAAAGCATGGCAGATATGACACTGGAATGCTGCTCCAGTAGGGTGTAGGAATTCCTGAAACGCAATGGTTTCCTTAATGACTACACGTGCGGAAGTGCAGTCATCTCCCGCTGCTGAGCGACCGCATGGGGAAGCCGGAGCTGGTGTTGGACGGACGAACGATCACCCAGGATGCAGGCCGGTTGACACATCAGACCTCAAAACAGGAGTTTGCACCTAGAGGGCGGAATTCAGGAAGTAGCCGGGTGATGTAAAAGGGAGGAAGAAGTCAGTGCAGGGTAGGCCTGTGGACATATCCCTCAGCAACAGTTATGCTATTTTGACAGGCAAACAGGCATGGGATCTAAGATGACCTTGATTTGTGGATCCAGACTTGACCACAGAAGGCTCAGTATGGTTGTAGAGAGTTTTTATTCTGCATGGAGGAAGGGGTGGTGTTCCGCAAGGATCTGTTTTGGGAGCCCTACTCTCTGTGATTTTTATAAATGCTCTAGATGAGGGAGTGGCAGGGTGGGTTCGTAAGTAACACAAAAATGCTGGAGGTGCTGTGGATAGCCTGGAGAATTGTCAGAGGTCACAGCGGGACAATAATCGGATGCAGAAGTGGGCTGAGATGTAGCAGATGGATTTCAACCCGGATCAGTGTGAAGTGGCTCACATTGGTAGGTCAATTTTGAAGATGGAATATGATATTAATCGTCACTCTGCTCGCTGTGTGGAGGATCAGGGAGATCCTGGGGTCCACGTCGATAGAAAACTGAAATCAACTGCGTTGATAAGAAGACGTATGGTGTGCGGCATTTATCAACCGAGGGACTGAATTCAAGAACCATGAGGTAATGTTCCCGCGACATGATACCGTGGTCACACCCCACTCGGAGTACTGATTCAGTTCTGGCCACCTCACTACAGCAAGGCTGTGGACACTATACAGAGATTGTAGAGGGGACTTACAAGGATGTTGCCTCGATTGCAGAACGTGCCTCACGAGAATAGGGCTGCGTGGATTTGGCCTTTTCACGACGGAAAAGCGAGAGGTGACAGAGCTGTGTGAGATGATGAGGGGCACTCATCATGTCGATAGTCAGAGCCTTTTTCCCAGGGATGAAATGGCTTACACGAGGGGCATAGCTCTAAGGTGCTTGGCGAACACTACAGAGAGAGTGCAGAGGAGACTTTTAAGGATGTTGGCTCGATTAGAGAGTGTGCCTCGTGAGAATGGGTTGAGTGAATTTGGCCTTCTCTCCTTGGAGCGACGGAGAATGAGAAGAGATGCGATAGAGGTGTCTGAGATGATGAGAGGCATTGATCGTGTGGATAGCCGGAGGCTTTTCCCCCAGGGCTCAAATGGTCAAAACGTGGGGGCATAGTCTTAAGGTGCTTGGAAGTAGGTGCAGAAGGGACGTGCAGAGAGTGGTGGGTGCGTGGAACGTACAGCCGTCGACAATGGCGGAAGCGAAAGCAAAAGGGTCTTTCATGAGACTCTAATCTGGGTCTGGGTACATGGAGCTCAGTAAAATAGAGAGCTATGCGGTAGGGAAACTCTAGGCAGTTTCCAGAGCAGGTTCCCTGTTCGGCAAAGCATTATCGACAGAAGGGCCTGTAAAATGCTCCACTGAAATCTATGTTTTCTGGTCTATCCTCGACGAAACCAGAGTAGCGCCGCCATTGCCATGGACTATCTTTGTACGCGGGACAGATTGTTCAAAAAGGTGAGACAGACAGACAAGTATAAGATGAAATATAATCAGGAAAACCGGAAGGTGAATGGCCCTTTTCGGAGGATTAATGAGGTGAGACATCGCGCGCACAGCGAGTGGCAAGCTCCTGGGATTAGATCACGTTGCAGATGTACACGGACCCTGAAAGTGAGAGCACTCGAATTCGGGGTAGTGAAGAAAACAAATGAGGTGTCGGCTTTCGTACCTTGTCTCAGCAGACCGGCTGGGGTTTCGAATGATATATTCCTCGCCCAGCACTATTAATTCTTCCCTTGGAAGAGGTTGCAGATGCATTTTTAATTGTGCAAAGCTCTGAGGGGCACAGATGGAATAGGACACACCGCCGCCATATCAAAGAATGCTGGACAAACGAAAGAATGAAAGACGGAAGAAGAACGATAGAGACAGTCCGCAGGAAGAGAGGAAGAATCTGCTAACTGATGCACCTGTCGTTAGAGAATCAAAAAAAAAAGAAGAGATCTGATGAATGATCTGGGACATGAAACGTTGTAATATTAGTTTCTCTACATGGAAGTTTCTCGTTATCAAATCTATTAGCTAACCCACCCTTATTCTCCAGCAGATGTGAGAATCTTTGCTGAAGTACGAATCAGAGATGTGAGCGGTCTGCCCGTACATTACAGCGAAAGGTGAACCAAGGGCGCCAGGATGGACAGCCACGCCATTGCGAAAATGGCGGTCCCCTCACACCGCAGCACAATCATCTCGCCTTCACTGCCCCTCTCCACCCGTACTGGGATCCCAGCCTCCCCGTCCGTTTGGAGGGAAATATAAACTCCGCAGACGCAGTTCGTAACTCATGATTATGAACGCTTCATATGGAGGAATCAGAACCTCTTCCTCATCGGGGACAGCCGAGTAATTTTGTATCTGTGCACCGTAATGAGAGAAAATTGTGAACATTGTTTTTGTGCCGAACGTCTGTCCTTCCGTGCGAGAGGACGAAGCAAAATAACCAAATTTCATTCTAGATCCCACCTCACCAAAGGACAGTTTCTGCATTCCTCTGTAGGTCGGCTGGGGTGCCAAACCAAAGTCCTCTCTCACTCTCTCGATGGCAACGGAGAGAAGATACTGAATCCTTTGAAAGGAAATTTCTCCGCGTAGACGGAGTCGTTCGCCCCGTACAACCTCATCGCCGCATTGAACTGGCTATAGAACGGACTCTCAACCGTGTAGGCAATTATGGCCACCACGTGTTCTTCTTTGAGCCCCCGGGGCACTGGGACCTTGCTCAGCCGCATGTCGTTTTCTCGTATGTAAAGCGCCTCCGTCCACGCTTCGTCAAGCACACGATTAATTTCACGCTCCTTTGCGAGATATTCGGTGGCCAACATGTCGGACTCTTCGCTCTGGGTGTAGATGTAAGCGGCAGAATCATTCATCATGCTCATTATGATGACGTCATCCTCACTGCTCCAAGTGTCCGTGTCTGCATTCCCCGACCTGGAAACGGATAGAAACTTGGAATTAGAATGCTACATTATGCAGAAGAGTTCAAAGAGCGAGGGCTTATTCAGTTGACCATACGAGACGGAAGGCAAAATACAGAGTTGTATAGAATTATGAGGCACATAAACAGCTTAACTGCACATAATCCTTTCCACATTATTGGTATATCATGAACTTGATGACTTTGTGTTGTGGGAGCGATTTAATAGGAAACCGAGTATTTACACCACATTGAACATGTCAGCAACCTAACTGGATGGGGTATCGGCACTGAGGATATTTGAAAGACAGGTACATGAACAGGGAGAGACGGAGTAGAGATTCACCTCTGTCAAAGGAGGGGTAAAGCTCCCCATCCCTTCGAGAGCTGCAGCTCCCCGGGGGAAAAGCGAAGCAGCTCCCCGAACAAGGTCACGGGAATCCATGGATCAGGGGATAGATAGTAATGACTGGCATCACCCGGCCTGTGAAGACACTGTCCAGCAGAATAAAATGGCAAATAAATTAGTTAGGAAACAGGTTCAAGAACAATCAGACATTGGAACATCATCGCCTACTTTATATGACACGGCCATAATGAGTGAACGAACTAAGAGAGGGTATTTTTAGAGGAATATGGACCAAACTCTATTCGGGATCTTGGCGAGGGGATCGGTTGTTTCTGTGAGAAATTACACTCGGATTTTCTGACTCCAGTTGTTGGAGAGACGGATTTTGGGCACCCATCTTCCAGCAGTTAACCAGTAGATACCAATGCCTGGATGATTCACCTCTACGTCTGGGCACTTCCTGCATGATGTTCGGAAATCCGCTTCCACTGCTGTCTCCATCAGTGTGTTTCAGATGCTCACGCCTGTCCGGGTGAAGAATGGATCCGCAGGATCGCTCTACATCTCCTATCCAGAGATCTACGACCGCTACTTTATCTGCCCCTGAGATGGGGAAGGGTTTTCTGCCGTCTGTTCTAAAATCATATCCCTTTCTGAGTAAGTTTCAGCCATGTCCCTTTTTATCTCCCCCGTTCCAGGTAAAGCAAACAAAGGAACGAGCTTTGCTGCCCCAGGCAATGACCTGGTGACTCCCTTCCCACTGGAACCAGTGCTATTACATCCTTCAGAAAGGTGTGGTCTTGGTATTAATGGAAAATCCATCTAAAGTTTATTCTCTTATTAACTCAGTTCGGCGACTCTGTTCACATCACGCCCTCCGGCTGTCCATCCCACGTGCTCAGCACCGGCCGGGTGATTTCTCTCGAAATCTCTTTCCTCGTCCCCTAAACTTTTCGCCACCTGCAGAAAAGAGACTGCCTCAGTGACAAATTGTTGTTGTTGCTATTGTTGTTGTTGTTGTTGTTGTTGTTGTTATTATTATTATTATTATTATTATTATTATTATTATTATTATTATTATTATTATTATTATTATTATTATTATTATTATTATTGTTTTTGTTGTTGTTTTTGTTGTTACTACTACTACGACGACGACGACGAATTGACGGGACAAGCGTTTGTACGCAAGTGTTAGGTTTCGAAAAAGAGCATACTGAGGCCATTGTGGGTGGGTTTTAGATCAAGTCCTTTAGCTCGGCACGTTGCCTCAGAGTGAGAATTGGAAATGGATCAGAAACAGTTCACAGAAGCCTTCCCCATCACACTCCGATCCTTAACAGGGGCTAGAACCGCTGGACTC
>NW_026781307.1:1103288-1108288 GCF_030144855.1 Hypanus sabinus
TGCAGAAATTTTTTACGTTGTTCCTTTCGAACGTAGAAGATTTAAAGGAGGTTTGGTTAGATGTAAGCAGAGGGGTTGGACAGATTAAGTGTTTGCCCAATGCGGCTGAAATGAACTCCCTTTATCATTGACATTCCTCTGCTCATTTCGATTTCTTGACTCTGTACCGGGTGTGGCACTGTTTGCTGACTGTGATACCTCACGCGAAATCCGAACAACACTCCTCCTCCTTTCAACCATACGCTGCAAGCTGACGAAAATACTTGCATTACAACTTGCAGATACTTGCCGATTAAAGTCGTGATTGTACACGTGCAATACATGAAGCCACGCTGCAGATACCCCTTCATTTTTTTTTAGAAAATTCGCAAGCTAATGAGAGAGAACAGAATAGACTTTTTTTTAATTTAGCAATAAAAGTGGACAGAGAGACAAAGAGTCTGTTATAGTTGAAAAAAAGACATTCGTGAAGCCCAACTTTGAGTATTTTCTGTAGCTTTGTCCTCATATTTGGAGGGAAATCGTGTAGAAACGTTGTAGTACAGGGAACATTTACAAGAATTCTCCCGGGATTGGACAATTTGAGTCATTATGACATTCTAAACAGATTAAGACTGTGTTGCTCAGAATCTAGAAGACTGAGAGGAGATTTCAGGGAGGTTTACATATTATTCTTGGTCCAGACAGATTAAATGAAGCTGAGCACTGGTGGTGCATGCGAGTTCTATTTTCACGTTCATGACAAGTTTGGATAGGTACATGAATGGTGTGTGTATGGAGGGCCACAGCCTCGGTGAAGGTCAATAGCAGTGGGCAGTTCAAGAGTTCCGTCACGGATAAGGTGGGCCATATTCTTGTTTCTGCGCCACAATCTCCCATGATTCCATAAGTAACGTTGCATAGAACATCAGACATAGGGTAAGTATTATGATCTGAGATTAAGGGTGCTAGGCCTTTACTCTCTGGAGAGAACGAAGATGAGAGGAGACATAGAACATTGAACATAGAATAGTACAGCACATTACAGTCTTTTCGGCCACAATGTTGTGCTGACCCTCAAACCCTGCCTCCCATATAACCCCCCACCTTAACTTCCTCCATATACCTTTCTAGTCGTCTCTTAAACTTCACTCGTGTATCTGCCTCCACCACTGACTCAGGCAGTGCATTCCCCACACAACCACTCTCTGAGTGAAAAACTTTCCGCAAATATCCCCCTTGAACTTCCATCCCCTTACCTTAAGGCCATGTCCTCTTCTACAGCGCAGTGGTGCCCTGCGGAATAGGCGCTGCATATCCACTCTGTCAATTCCTCTTAAAATCTTGTACACCTCTATCATGTCTCCTCTCATCCTCCTTCTCTCCAAAGAGTAAAGCCCTAGCTCCCTTAATCTCCTGATCATAATCCATTCTCTCTAAACCAGGCAGCATCCTGGTAAAATCTCCTCTGTACCCTTGCCAATGCTTCCACATCCTTCCTATACTGAGGCGGACCAGAACTGGACACAGTACTCCAAGTGTGGCCGAACCAAAGTTTTATACAGCTGAATCATTACATCACGACTCTTAAACTCTATCCCTCGACTTATGAAAGCGAACACCCGATAAGCTTTCTTAACTACCCATTCTACCTGTGAGGCAACTTTCAGGGATCTGTAGCCAGGTACCCCCAGATCCCTCTGCTCCTCCACACTACAAAGTATCCTGCCATTTAATTTGTACTCTGCTTGGAATTTGATCCGCTGCTCCTCCACACTACAAAGTAACCTGCCATTTATTTTGAACTCTGCCTTGGTGTTCGTCCTTCCAAAGTGTACCACCTCACACTTCTCCGGGTTGAACTCCATCTGCCACGTCTCAGCCACTTCTGCATCCTATCATGTCTCTCTGCAATCTTCGACAATCCTCCACACTATCTACAACACCACCAACCTTTGTGTCGTCTGCAACTTACCAAACCACCCTTCTACCCAACATCCAGGTTGTTAATAAAAATCACAAAACGTAGAGCTCCCAGAACAGATCCTTGTGGGACACCACTAGTCACAACCCTCTAATCTGAATGTACTCCCTCCACCACGACCCTCTGCTTCTGCAGGCAAGCCAATTCTGAATCCAGCTGGCCAAACTTCCCTCGACCCCATGCCTTCTGATTTTCTGAATAAGGCCTACCACCTGGACCCTTGTCAAATAGAAGTAGGCCTGCGGCTCTTCTAGCCAGCACCGCCATTCACTGCGATCATGGCTGATCATACACAATCAGTGCCCCGTTCCTGCCCTCTCCCCATATCCCTTGACCCCGCTATCTATATCTAACTCTCTCTTGAAAGCATCCAGAGGACTTGGCCTCCACTGCCTTCTGGGGCAGAGCATTCCACATATCCACCACTCTCTGAGTGAAATTTTTTTCCGCATCTCTGTTCTAAATGGCCTACCCCTTATTCTTAAACTGTAGCCTCCAGTTCTGGACTCACCAATCAGCCGGAACATGCTTCCTACCTCCAGCATGACCAACCCCTTAATAATCTTATATGTCTCAATCAGAACCCCTCTATCCCTTCTAAATCCCAGTGTATACAAGCCCAGTCGCTCCAATCTTTCAACATATGACAGTCTGGGAATTAACCTTGTGAACCAACTTTGCACTCCCTCAACAGCAAGAATGTCTTCCTCAAATTTGGAGACCAAAACTGCACAAAATACTCCAGGTGGGGTCTCACCAGGGCCCAGTATAGCTGTAGAAGGACCACTTTACTCCCTATAATCAATTCCTCTTGTTATAAAGGCCAGCATGCCATTAGCTTTCTTCTCTGCCTGCTGTACCTGCATGCTTGCTTTCATTGCATTACGAAAATGCCTTACTAAAATCCATGTAGGTCTCCTCATCTATATGCCTGAACACCTCCTCGAGGAACTCTATCAGACTTTTTAGGCACGATCTGCCTTCACAAAGCCAAGCTGACAGTCCCTGATCAAACCATGATTCTCTAAATGCCCATAGATCCTATATCTTAGAATCTTTTCCAACAGCTTTCCCACCACAGACGTAAGGCTCACTGGTCTATAATTACCTGGACTACCCCTACTAACTTTTTTGAACAAGGGGACAACATTTGCCTCCCTCCAATCCTTCGGTACCATTCCCGTGGATAACGAGGACACAAAGATCCTAGCCAGAGGCTCAGCAATCTCTTTCCTTGCCTTGTGGAGCAGCCTGGGGAATATTCCGTCAGGCCCCGTGGACATTAACCGTCCTAATGTATTTTAACAAATTCCAACACCTACTTTCTGTAAATATAAAATGCTCCAGTACATCAACCTTACTCATATTGTCCTCACCGTCATCAAGTTCCCTCTCAGTGGTGAATACCGAAGAGAAATATTCATTGAGGACCTCGCTCACTTCCAAGGCCTCCAGGCACATCTTCCCACTTTTATCTCTAATCGTTCCTCACTTCACTCCTGTCATCCTTTCCTTCTTCACATAATTGAGGAATGCCTTGGGGTTTTCCTTTACCCTACTCGCCAAGGCCTTCTCATTCCCCCTTCTTGCTCTTCACAGCGCCTTCTTAAGCTCCGTTTGCTACCCAATAATTCCTCAATAGACTCATCTGATCCTCGCTTCCTAAACTTCACGTATGCTGCCTGCTTCCACTTGACTAGATTTTCCACCTCACCCTACCATTCTTTATGTTCCTCACCGGGACAAATTTATCCCTAACATCCCTAAACATCCCTAAACCATCAACCACATGACCATAGTACATTGCCCTGCAAAAACTTCATCCCAATCACGCCCGCAAGTTCTAGCCTTTTTGCCTCATAATTTGCCCTTCCTCAGTTAAAAATGTTCCTGTCCTCTCTGATTATATCCTTTTCCATGATAATGCTAAAGGTCAGGGAGCAGTAATCACTGTCTCCCAGATGCTCACCCACTGACAGATCTGTGACCTGACTCGGTTCGTTACGTGATACAAGATCTAGTATGGCATTCCTCTAGTCGGCCCTGTCAACATACTGTGACAGGAATCCATCCTGGATACACTTAAAAATCTCTGCCCCATCTAAACCCTTAGAACTAATCAAGTTCTAATGGGAGTTAAAGTCACCCATGATAACAACCCTGTTATTTTTGCACCTTTCCAAATCTGCCACCCAATCTGCTTCTCGGCATCTCTGCTGCTACCAGGGGGCCTGTAGAATACCCCAGTAGAGTAACTGCTCCCTTCCTGTTCCTCACTTTCACCTATACTGACTCAAAAGAGGATCCTGCTACATTACCATCCCTTTCTGCAGCTGTAATAGTATCCTTGAACAGTAATGCCACCCCTCCTCCACTTCCCCCCCTCTCTATCCCTTTTAAAGCACTGAATTCCGGGAATATTGAGAATCCATTCGTGCCCTGGTGTCAGCCAAGTCTCTAATGGCCACTACATCATATTTCCATGTATGTATCCAAGCTCTCAGTTCATCACCTTTGTTCCTGATGCTTCTTGCATTGAAGTACACACACATTAGCCACTCTACTTACTACCTTTTTACCCTTTATTCTGCTGCTCTTTCCTCAAAGCCTCTCTATATCTTAGATCTGGCTTTACTCATGCACTTCTTTCACTGCTCTATCGCTCCGGGTCCCATCCCCCTTGCATATTAGTTTAAACCCTCCCAAACCATGCTAGCCAACCTGCCAGCAAGGATATTGCTTCCCCTCGAGTTCAGGTGTAACCCTTCCAATCTGTACAGGTCCCACCTTCCCAGAAGAGATCCCAATGATCCAAAAATCTAAAACCCTGCCCCCTGCACCAACTCCTCAGCCACGCATTCATCTGCCATCTCCTCCAATTCTTACCATCACTATCACGTAGCACTGGCAGCAATCCTGAGAACGCCACCCGCGAGGTCCTGTTCTTCAGCCTTCTGCCTAGTTCCGAAACTCACACTTCAGGACCTCATCCCTCTTCCTGTCTATTTCGATGGTCCCAATATGTATCACGACTTCT